>NW_020173388.1:4370945-4371986 GCF_003031525.2 Neophocaena asiaeorientalis asiaeorientalis
TTTTTAATCACAGTTTCAATTTCAGTGCTTGTGATTGGTCTGTTCATATTTTCTATTTCTTCCTGATTCAGTCTTGGCAGGTTGTGCATTTCTAAGAATTTGTCCATTTCTTCCAGATTGTCCATTTTATTGGCATAGAGTTGCTTGTAGTAATCTCTCATGATCTTTTGTATTTCTGCAGTGTCAATTGTTACTTCTTCATTTCTAATTCTATTGATTTGGGTCTTCTCCCTTTTTTCTTGATGAGTCTGGCTAATGGTTTATCAATTTTGTTTACCTTCTCAAAGAACCAGCTTTTAGTTTTATTGATCTTTGCTATCGTTTCCTTCATTTCTTTTTCATTTATTTCTGATCTGATCTTTATGATTTCTTTCCTTCTGCTAACTTTGGGGGTTTTTTGTTCTTCTTTCTCTAATTGCTTTAGGTGCAAGCTTAGGTTGTTTATTCGAAATGTTTCCTGTTTATTAAGGTAGGATTGTATTGCTGTAAACCTCCCTCTTAGAACTGCCTTTGCTGCATCCAATAGATTTTGGGTCATCGTGTCTCCATTGTCATTTTTTTAAGGTATTTTTTGATTTGCTCTTTGATTTCTTCAGTGATCACTTCGTTATTAAGTAGTGTATTGTTTAGCCGCCGTGTGTTTGTAGTTTTTACATATCTTTTCCTGTAATTGTTATCTAGTCTCATAGCGTTGTGGTCAGAAAAGATACTTGATACAATTTCAATTTTCTTAAATTTACCAAGGCTTGATTTGTGACCCAAGATATGATCTATCCTGGAGAATGTTCCATGAGAATTATGTGGAGCTGGGAGGTCTCTTGTGGACCAGTGTCCTGAAGTTCGCTTTTGCACCTCAGAGGCATAGCACTGACTACTGGCTGCAGCACCAAGAGCGTTTCATGCACACGGCTCAGAATAAAAGGGAGAAAAAGTAGAAAGAAAGGATTAGTAGAAGTAGAAAGAAAGAAAGGAGGGAGGGAGGAAGGAAGCAAGGAAGGAGGGAAGGAAGGAAAAAAGAAAGAAGATAAAGTAAAATAAAAT
>NW_020173388.1:4372429-4426469 GCF_003031525.2 Neophocaena asiaeorientalis asiaeorientalis
GGGGTTAAAGGAGCAGCTGATCTGGGGGCTCTGGCTCACTCAGGCCAGGGAGAGGGCGGGGCACGGAGTGCGGGGTGGGCCTGCAGCGGCAGAGGCCGGAGTGATGTTGCACCAGCCTGAGGTGCGCTAGTGAGTTCTCCCACGGGAGTTGTCCCTGGATCCTGGCACCCTGGTAGTGGCGGGCTGCACAGGCTCCGCGGAAGTGGGGTGTGCATAGGGACTTGTGCTCACACACAGGCTTCTTGGTGGCGGCAGCAGCAGCCTTAGCGTCTCATGGCCCTCTCTGTGGTCCGCGCTTTTAGCTGCAGCTCGCGCCCGTCTCTGGAGCTCCTTTAAGCAGCGCTCTTAATCCCCTCTCCTCGCGCACCAGGAAAGAAAGAAAAAGTTTCTTGCCTCTTCGGCAGGTCCAGATTTTTCCCCGGACTCCCTCCTGGCCAGCCGTGGCGTACTGTCCCCCTTCAGGTTGTGTTCACGCCGCCAGCCCCAGTCCTCTCCCTGCGCTGTTACCAAACCCGAGGTGCAGCTCCCAGCCCCGCCCATCCCAGCGGGTGAGCAGAGAAGCCTCTCGGGCTGGTGAGTGCGGGTCGGCACCGATCCTCTGTGCGGGAATCTCTCCGCTTTGGCCTCCGCACCCCTGTTACTGTACTCTCCCGCGTGGCGCCGAAGCTTTCCCCCTCCGCCACTCGCAGTCTCCGCCCATGAAGGGGCTTCCTAGTGTGTGGAAACCTTTCCTCCTTCACGGCTCCCTCCCAGTGGTGCAGGTCCCGTCCCTATCTTTTTGTCTCTGTTTTTTCTTTTGCCCTACCCAGGTACGTGGGGACTTTCTTGCCTTTTGGGAGGTCTGAGGTTTTCTGCCAACGCTCAGTAGGTGTTCTGTAGGAGTTGTTCCACGTGTATATGTATTTCTGGTGTATCTGTGGGGAGGAAGGTGATCTCCGTACCTTACTCTTCCGCCATCTTCCCGGAAGCCTCTGCCATCAGATTTTATTGGAGACAAGGAAGACGGTTGTTGTAACCTAGGGAGTGTGAAAAACTTGATCTAATGTCACAGAAATGAAAATATAAGAAGGGAGGATCCAGGAGGTGGGAACACATTTGGCTGTTGTAGATCAGCTTTTTGACTTGTCTTCTTAGTATAAGACTCCAGAGCTGGGTGTGACTTGAGAGGTGATTAAAGGAGCTAGTTGTCCACAGTTATATCTTTGTTGATCTGGCAAGGCACTGTCTTTCCTCCAACATGACCTGGAATTACCAGTGTTCATTGCTGGATTAAACCACAAAGACAAAACTCATTTGAAATTCTTTGTATCTGGTAGGGTGGGACAGTAACCTTTTATCAGCCTCCCTCCCATCTCTGAAAAGTATTGTTAGTATTTCAGGAAATCTGCCAGCTCTTTTGAAAAATCGGCCCTAGACCCTCCAAGGCAATGAAAGTGGCTGGACCTCACAGCCCAGGCTTCTCTTTCTAGAGGTTCATCTTTCCCTTGGAGATCTCACTGATTGCTCCCGTTAGTGCTGGGATTGCCCTTCTCTACCTCTCCTACCTAGGAAGACCCAGGCTGGGGTTCATTAAAGGAGCTTGATGACAGGTTTAGGTGCAAGAACCTATTGACCTCAACCAGTGCTGTACCCCAGAACCTCAAAAGTTCATAAGTGGCAGCCAGTGTGGGATGAAAGCTCAGCCCTCTCTTGGCCCTCATGCCCATGCCGTCCCCGCTGTTCACTGCTTTGAATAAAGTTGCTCATGTATTGATCTCTCCTCCTTATAAGGTCCCTTATAAACAAGGTTAATGCCTTATTCATCTTTGTAGCCCCTTACCGTTAAACACACAGTACCTTGCATTGGTGCTTGTAAATACGTTAACAGCACAATGAGAATATACGGCATTGTTGTTATTCTAGGTTTATTTAGGAAAATAACCCTAAATTAATTAGTAGAAATCAGTTCATCAAATTAGTTAGGATAAACTAGTTTAGTAGACGCTTTAGTAGAAATTAGTTTGTCAAATCAGTTATTTGGCCTTGGATTAGCTTTGAGGCCGTGGATAGTGAACATCAAGGCCTTAGGAAAGTGCCAGGGAGCCTCAGAGACACCGAAAGAAAGGAAATATATAAAAACAGAAGCAGAGAACCAAAGTCAAACTTCATTTACTTAATAATCTTACCTCAAATTATTCTGCCTATACCATTGCACATTCACTTGAATGGTATCTCCCCCTGCCCTTTTTTAATGGTGTATTTCCTCAGTATCTCCAAAGAGAGTACAAATAGAGCATAGTATTGCTTTTCAAGACTAGGCACTGTGGACTGTCTCTCCCCCCAACCCCCCGCCCCAAATCTATTATATTGGCACAAAGGCGATGCTCAAGAATTGCTTGTGAGTGGAAAATACATAAAACTTCATGCAGTGAGGCACTGTCTCTTTCTTGTTCCTTTTATCTTTAGCCTAGCACGCAGTAGTTTCAATGAGTATTTTTGTATGAATAAATAAATTTTCTTGGTGGTCTTTGAATCCAGCCCCCCACCTTTTCTTTCAGGGCTGGAACAACCATTAACTCTGACAACTCAAACTCTCACTCCCTTGTATTGATCACATCTGTTAAGTACACAATAGGAGCATTACACTCTTCAGTTAAAATTCCAGCAGGGAGCTATGACCAACAATTATTTCCCTTAAATGACTTTCATATCTGTGATCAGCTCTAGAGCTAAGGGGCTAGTTGAACCTGACCACAGATGACATTAGATGATTTAATAATATCAACTCGGTTTTGAAGTTGTAAGTTAAATAACGTTCATATGTCAATATGGAAGATGACGCATTTAAGAACCCCAAGTTTCTTTCATATTCAGTTATTCAGAGTCTTTTTCAGGGTCATTGTCAGATAATTGCTCAGATGAACTCTAAGGAAATACCTGTATGTTCCTGTGTAATGAAGACCAGTTCTTCCACCCTGAAAGAAGTCCACACCATTCCTCCATCAAGAGGAACTCTTGATGTAACTGGAAGAATTTTAGAAAGTAAGAATATTTCTGTGTAATAATGTTGCACAAATACTAGAGTTTATTTCTGAGTTGCAGTTCATCAATTCTGGGTCCATATGCTTATTTATTTTTATTATATTTATTTATGATATGAATTATATATGTAATTTGTATATTTTATTATATTTTTATTACATGAAATATTTTTCAATATACCATAGAAAGAAGGAAAATTTTAAATGAACATTAACTTTTTCATTAAATTGTTCTATACTGCCATTTTAAGAAGTGCCTAGTATTCCACCTAATGAATGGATCATAATGTGAATAAGTTTAAAATAAAATTTGCTAAAACAAAATATCTTCTCTTAGTCAACCATCCAGTTTCTTCCAAGACTTCATTCTCAGCTGCTAGGGAGAAAACACTCAACACAAAAGAACCTCAGCTCCAGGTAAGATAAATGGTTTAAATTTCACTTAAAAAAAAATTGAAGTAGAGTTGATTTACAATGTTGTGTTAATTTCTGCTGTACAGAAAAGTGATTCAGTTATATATATATATATGTATATATATATACACACATTCTCTTTTTAAATATTCTTTTCCATTATGCCTTTTCACAGAATATTGAATATATTTCCCTTTGCTATGCAGTACGACCTTGTTGTTTATCCATTCTATATATAATATTTTGCATGTGCTAACCCCAAACTCCCACTCCATCCCTTTCCTCCCCTCACCCTTGGCAACCACAAGTCTGTTCTCTATAACTGTGACTCTGTCTCTGTTTCATAAAAGTTATTTGTGTCATATTTTAGATTCCACATAATAAGTGATATGATATGGTATTTCTCTTTCTGACTTAACTTCACTTAGTATGATAATCTGTAGTTCCATCCATGTTGCTGCAAATGGCATTTCATTCTTTTTTATGGCTGAGTAGTATTCCATTGTATATATGTACCACATCTTCTTTATCCTAAATGGTTTAAATTTGATGTCTCATTGAAGATCTGGATCTTAGGTTCTTTTCTCTCTAAAATACAGGAGATTGGTCCCAGGACGCCCAGTAGATACCAAAATCCAGGGAGCTCAAGTCCCTTATGGCATAGTATTTGCATATAACCTATGCAATTCTCCCATATACTCTAAATCATCTCTAGATGACTTATGATACCTAATATGATGTAAATACTATGTAAATAGTTGTAAACACAATGTAAATGCTATGTAAATAGTTGCCTTACATGGCAAATTCATGTTTGGCTTTTTGGAACTTTCTGGGTGTTTTCAATCTGTGGTTGGTTGAATCTGCAGATTTGGAACCGTGGATAAGGAGGGCTGACTGTATCAAGGATCTTTGTTCCAGGGTGTGCAGAGTAGACTTAGAAAGATCCCTTTTGTCTTGGTACTCACCAAAGGAGCACCCCAAATTCCTGTGTTTGTTTCTTTAAGTCTTGGGTACACCTAGATGTCAAACTGATAATTTCTTTTTCAGGAAGTTTTCTGGATGAGAAATCCACTCCTTCTCTGTGATATAGGGTGGTCTAGCAAGCTAGGTAAAATAAATAGCAAGATTTTGTAGGATCTTCCTTGATTATACTTAAATCACGTTCTTGCTCATACTTAACGTATAAATCCACAGTCATTTATAAAGCAGCAACTCTTTGCTGAAATTGGGGCACAAGCATGAGTAAGACTGAATCTTTTAAAGAAGAGAGCTTTCCATCTCTATTGGCAAAGTGAATCATTATTGTAAATGCTTCTGAAGAATGTAAATTATTTGTAAATAACATTTGTAGGGTTTTTTAAAATGTAAAATTTATTGTCATACATATATTTATGGCGTAAATGGCCTGACCTGCTTCTTTCAGAGTCTCATACTTCTTCTGTCTTGAGGCCCCATACCTGGGACTTTGGGTTGCTTCCATATTTCCTAGTCCTTAGTAATAAATTACCAATAAAGAAATGTTTAATAACTAAAGACAGAAGTTGTATTTGATATCTACACTGATAAGCATCAGCTTGATGCCATTCCTTAATGTCCCACAAAAACACATGTTCTTTCAGAGGAGGATCTAACCATTGCATCTTCCTCCATTTGGTGGATGTCCTATCAGTTCTTCTTAAGGTTAAGGGTTCCCTATTCAAAGAGGGATTTCTGTCCTCCTCGCAGCACTAGCTACGTCTTTCTTCTTTCATTGATTCATCAGATATTTACTGAGCGCCTACTCTGTGGTACTGCTCTCTGCTTATGATACCACGTCTTGGGCCCAAGGCATTTCCCTGCCTCTGTCAAAGTCACAGTTTTGATCATTGTTCCAGCACACGTCCTAGATACACTAGAGGTTTTCCCTGGGACTTGGACTAAAAGTAAGGTAACTCAGCTTTAATTGAATGTGCTCTGTCTTATTTCATGAAACTAATGAAAATTACAAGCATTTAAAATTATGAATTACTTTAATAAGGACAAAGTAATTTCATAAATTAATTAATATATCATTTATTAACTGCCATTAAATCCTTGTTAATTAAGTAAAATGGTAAAGTTAAATAAAAAGATGGATGATTTCCTAAAGGAGATGAAATTGTGATTTAAACATCTTTTCTTAATTGGTTTAATTGACAAGCACAGCATTGTACAATATAATTCAATTCATCCAGGACTGGGAACTACAGTCTGACAAAAGACTTCACACAGATAGAGCATTTTGTGAACAGGAAGCAGTGAAGATTATTTTCTAGAGAATGATCACATTCTATTTTACTCTACTCCAGTGGTTATTAACTTTGTCTTGGTTAAGAGTTCAATATACATAAGTCAACTAATGTTTATTGAGTATCTCTTATATGCCAGGCATTTAGGGCATAAGAACTAAGGATTTATTTGAACAAAAATAGATCCTTTTGAGAATTTGATGAAAGCTAAAGATTTCTTCCAACAGAATAAATAAAATATAAACATGCAAACGCACACCAGCTTTTACACGCAAACTCTCAGGAGGTATATAGACCCCTAAAGTTCATTCATGGAGACCCTCAGGTCTGTGGACTTAATTTAAAGACCCTCCCCTATTTGAAGTTATTCAAGCAAGGAATGATGTGTGTGTCTTAGGACCAGGCACTTCACCTCCCTAGGCTTCCATATTTTTGCCTATTAAATGAGAGCGGTAGATGAAAGCCTTCCATTTTTAAAAATCTGTAAACCTACGAATGGGTGTTATAAATATGCTTGTCTGTTTACATCATCTGTCTCTCTGTTGCTCATATTTGTGTGTGGAGGTAGGAAAGAATAGCACAAAACAGAGCATAACAAAACAGAATAGGAATCAGAGAATCCTCTGGAGTTTAGATATCACATCAACTCATCCATGAGAAGAGACAGTGGCAATCCAGATGGTAAATGGTCCCACAGTGAGTGAGTGTCAGAGTCGGGACTTGGCTCTGCATTTCCTGACCTCCAGTCAGCTGACCACAGTGCCACAGTGTGTATGAAGGTTTATCTCCCACTAATGCCTACAAGTGGTTACACTAGCTTAATAACGTCTTTCAAAATGGATATCAAAATTCATACATTGAAGTTCCACCCCCCAGGACCTCAGAATATGATCTTATTCTTTACCAAGGTAATCAAATTAAAATTAGATCATTAGAGTGGGCCCTAATCCTATATGTCTGTTGTCCTAATAAAAAGGAGACACTTTGAGATGGGTGCTCACACAGGGAGAATGTCATGTGTAGATAAAGGCAAAGATCAGGTGATGCTTCTATAAACCAGGGAACACCAAATGTTCACAAATCTCCAGAAGCTAGGAGAGTCTTGGAACACATTCTCTCTCACAGTTCTCAGAAGAAACAACCTTGATTTTGGACTTCCAGCCTCCAGAAATGTTGTTTAAGCCACCCAGTTTGTGGTACTTTGTTACAATAGGCCTAGGAGGTCAAATGGCCCTCTGGGCTTTGGTTTCCTCATCTGTCAAGTGAGGGGTAACCCAGATAGGTAAGTAGTTCTCAGATGGTGTTCTGGGAGCCCTTCAGGGGCCTGTGTGTTTGTGATACAAGAAAACTGTAAAGAAAAAAATATATCTATGTATGTATATAAGTAAGTATGTCTGTTCGTTCAGGATTCCCCTCACCCCTTCCTCCTCTGTACCAGCTGCTTCCCCAGAAACAAGTCCTCTCTATTTTCCTGTTAGGGAAAGATCTCTAAGATACTGTGTGGAAAAAGCAATCATGCCGCAGTGTGTATGGTATGCTCTCTTATTTTGTGTTAAAAAATGGAGGTAATCGGGGCTTCCCTGGTGGTGCAGTGATTGAGAGTCCGCCTGCCGATGCAGGGGACACGGGTTCGTGACCCTGTCCGGGAAGATCCCACATGCCGCGGAGCGGCTGGCCCCGTGAGCCATGGCCGCTGAGCCTGCACGTCCAGAGCCTGTGCTCCGCAACGGGAGAGGCCACAACAGTGAGAGGCCCGCATATCGCAAAAAAAAAAAAAAAAAATGGAGGTAATCAAAAAGACGAACAGTAACAACTGTTGGTGAGGATGTGGAGAAATTGGAAACATGCATACATTGTTGGTGGGAATGTAAAATGATGCAGCCCCTTTGGAAGATAGTCTGAAAGTTTCTCAAAAATTAAACAGAGTTGCTATGTGACTAGCAGTTCTACTCCTAGGTATATCCCAAGAGAATTGAAAATATGCTTACACAAAAACTTATATGCCACTGCTCTTAGCAGCATTACTCATAGTAGCCAAAAAAAGTGGAAACAACACAAATGTCTATCAGCCAATGAATAGCTAAACAACGTGGATTTAAAATTCCACTAATGGGCTTCCCTGGTGGCGCAGTGGTTGAGGGTTCGCCTGCCGATGCGGGGAACACGGGTTCGTGGAGGATCCCACACGCCGCGGAGCGGCTGAGCCCATGAGCCATGGCCGCTGAGCCTGCGTGTCTGGAGCCTGTGCTCCGCAGCAGGAGAGGCCGCAGCAGTGAGAGGCCTGTGTACCACAAAAAAATAAATAAATAAAATTCCACTAATGTAATTAATTAATATAAACTTCCATTTTGTATTCTTAAAATGGAATATTCAACCATAGAGAGGAAGGAAGTACTGATACATGTTACAACATAGATGAACCTTGAAAACATTATGCTAAGTGAGAGAAGCCAGTCATCAAAGGCCACCATCAAAGGCGATCATATGATTCCGTATATATGAAATGTCCAGAATAGGCAAATCTATGAACTCAGAAAGTAGATTAATAGTTTCCTAGGCATAGGGTAGTTGGTGGGGTGGGGGGGAGGTGATAGCTGAGGGATGTGGGCATTCTTTTTGGAGTAATGACAAAGTCCTTTAGTTAGATAGTGGTGATGGTTGTACAGCCTCGTGAATAAACCAAAACCCACCTAATTGTACACTTTAATTTGTACATTTTTGAATTTTATGTTATGTGTATTGTATTTTAATTTAAAAACCCTCTGGAAGGGAATAAAAATTTTTTAAAGGGAGGCAAATAGTTCATATTTTCTTGACTATGCACAAATAAATTCTGTAAGGAGACATAAGACACTTATCAGTGGTTACCAAGATTGGGATAGGCTTCGGAGAGAGTGGGAACTGAGCAGATGCGAGACAGATGAGAGAGAGAGATTTTTTTAAAACCACAGAATTATATACACCTTTTTAAAATGTATTTATTTCTTTTTGGCTTTGTTGGGTCTTCGTTGCTGCGCGTGGGCTTTAACTAGTTGTGGCGAACGGGAGCTACTCTTTGTTGCGGTGCACGGGCTTCTCATTGTGGTGGCTTCTCTTATTACAGAGCACGGGCTCTAGGCGCACGGGCTTCAGTAGTTGTGGCACATGGGCTCAGTAGTTGTGGCTCGTGGGCTCTAGAGCGCAGGCCCAGTGGTTGTGGCGCCCGGGCTTAGTTGCTCCGTGGCATGTGGGATTTTCCCAGACCAGGGCTCGAACCCGTGTCCCCTGCATTGGCAGGTGGATTCTTAACCACTGCACCACCAGGTAAGTCCCAATACACCTTTTAATATTTTATAATTTTATATTAAAATTTGAACCATGTGAATAGATTGTCTTTTGAAATTTAGGTAAGCATAAAATTAATTAAAACTATATACGTTGTATTAGAGTTTTATTATGGTTAGTTTGGTATCATATAGGTTTCAATTCCTAGATATGAGATATTGAGTACACATATTTAACTTTTGTTTTTACAACATTTGGTTAATTTAGCATTAGGAAACGTGTTTGTTGGATCCCTTTTCTACATGATTATGTTGTTTGATTACCCATGCTGGACAATCCTTTCTCTTTATTTTTTTTTCTTTTTAACTAATTAATTAATTAATTTATTTTTGGCTGTATTGGGTCTTTGTTTCTGTGCGAGGGCTTTCTCTAGTTGTGGCAAGTGGGGGCCACTCTTCATCGCGGTGTGCGGGCCTCTCACTGTCGCGGCCTATCTTGTTGCGGAGCACAGGCTCCAGACACGCAGGCTCAGTAGTCGTGGCTCACGGGCCCAGTTGCTCCGCGGCATGTGGGATCTTCCCAGACCAGGGCTCGAACCCGTATCCCCTGCATTGGCAGGCAGATTCTCAACCACTGCGCCACCAGGGAAGCCCTCCTTTCTCTTTTTGATGCAATTTCTTTTTTTAATTATTATTTTTTTACTGAAACATAGTTGGTTTACAATATTATGTTATTTTCAGATGTACAACATAGTGATTCAAAAATTCTTAATAGACTGTACTCCTTTTAAAGTTATTATACAATATTGGCTGTATTCCCTGTGTTGTACAATATATTCTTGTAGCTTATTTATTTTATACATTGTGGTGTGTACTCTTAATCCTCTATCCTTGTCTTGACCCTCTCCCCTTCCCTCTCCCCACTAGTAACCACTAGTTTGTTCTGTATATCTGTGAGTCTGTTTCTGTTTTGTTGTATCATTCGTTTTATTTTTTAGATTCTACATATAGGTGATAACATACAGTATTTGTCTTTCTCTGTCTGACTTATTTGCCTAAGCATAATACCGTCTAGGTCCATCCATGTTGTTGCAAATGGCAAAATTTCAATCTTTTTTATGGCTGAGTAGTATTCCTGTGTGTGTGTGTGTGTGTGTGTGTGTGTGTGTGTGTGTGTGTGTCTCAGTCACATCTTTATCCATTCATTTGTTGATGGACACTTAGGTTACTTCCGTATCTTGGCTATTGTAAACAATGCTGCTATAAACATTGGGGTGCATATATCTTTTCAAATTAGTGTTTTTGTTTTCTTTGGATATATACTCAGGAGTGGAATTGCTGGATCATATGGTAGTTCTATTTTTAGTTTTTTGACGACCCTCCATACAGTTTTTCACAGTAGCTGCACCAGTTAACATTCCCACCAACAGTATACAAGGGTTTCCTTTTCTCCACATCCTTGCCAACATTTGTTATTTGTGGTCTTTTTGTTGATAACCATTCTGACAGGTGTGAGGTGATATCTCATTGTGGTTTTGATTTGCATTCTCTGATGATTAGTGATGTTGAGCATCTTTTTATGTACCTGTTGGCCATCTGTATACCTTCTTTGGAAAAATGTCTTTTTAGGTCTTCTTCCCATTTTTAATTGGGTTGTTAAGGGTTTTTTTTTGATATTGAGTTGTATGAGCTGTTTATATATTTTCGATAATAACCCCTTATTGGTCATATCATTTGCAAATATTTTCTCTCATTCAGTAGGTTGTCTTTTCATTTTGTTGACAGTTTCCTTTGCTGTGCAAAAGCGTTTAAGTAGCAAGAGCGTTTAAGTAGGTCCCATTTGTTTATTTTTGCTTTTGTTTTGTTTGCCTTAGGAGACAGATCCAAAAAAATATTGCTATGATTTATGTTAAAGAGTGTTCTGTCTATGTTTTCTTTTAGGAGTTTTATGGTTTCAGAGCTGAAATTTACCTTTTTAATCCACTTTGAGTTTACTTTTGTATATGGTGTGAGAAAATGTGCTAATTTCATTTTTTACATGTAGCTGTTCAGTTTCCCCAGCACTGCTTATTGAGGAGACTGTCTTTTTTCCATTGTATATTCTTTCCTCCTTTGTTGTAGATTAATTGACCATAGGTATGTGGGTTTATTTCTGGGCTTTCTATTCTGTTCCATTTATCCATATGTCTGTTTTTGTGCTAGTACCATACTGTTTTGATGACTGTAGCTTTGTAGTATTGTCTGAAGTCAGGGACCATGATTCTCTTCTTGGTACAATTCTTATTTCTTGTAGGACTATTCAGTTTACCTTTTATTTCTCTGCATTTGTTCTTCTCAGCATACATAAAAGGAAATAAGTACTCATCTTGTATACACATAAGCAGACATGTAATTAGTGAAACAAAATGCCTACATATAAGAATATTCCTACTTATCAAAACCTTAAAATCAGTAAAAAGGAACCTTATCCTTTTTCATTTCAACTAACTTTTTGTAATTTTAATCAGTGTTTTATAAACTATAGATTGCAACTGTTTTTTTATGCAGTTAGTTTCTTAAATTGATTAAAAAGTTGAATAAAATAGAAATAAACAGTTCATGAGACATAAGAAGAGTGAGTAGAATTTTGTGTAGCATTTAAGGTGTGTGATGTGTATGTGTGTGTAGTATAATTCTAGCTGTGGGCCTTGGTTTAAAAAAATGTCTGATAGTCACTGCTTTCTATTAATTCTTTTCTTTAGAGTATTGTTATGAACTTGTGTCTTTTATGGACTTGATTTATTTCAATTAACCAAAATGATGTGTAATTCTTATTACTCAGGTTAGTAATTACTAATTACTATTATTCATATTATTATAATTAATAATTATTATTGTTTTCATGGATCGCCAAATTATGACAACTTGACTAGTGAGAGATCTTTTACATTGGCTCCTGTGAGATTCATCAGTGGTAGTGTATCAGTAGTTTGTTCTTTTTTATCATACAGAATTTCATTGAATCAATATCCACAATTCATTAGTCCATTTTCCTCTTGATGTATATTTGTGTTATTTCTGTTTTGAGACTATTATTAATAAAACTGCTACAAACATTCTTGTGTAAGTCTTTTTGTGGACATAAGCATATCTTTCTCTTGGATATACTATATAAATATATGAGGGGTAGAATTATAGGTCATTGGGCAGGCAGATGTCTGTTTAACTTTCAGAGAAATTGCCAAGCAGTTTTCCAATGTGGTTGTACAGTTTTATACTTCCACCAGCAATGTATAAGAATTCTTATCGCTCCATATCATTGCCAGCGTTTCATATTGTTAATCTTTTAATTTTAGCTACTCTGATAGGCATGTGGTGGCATCTCATTGAAGTTTTAATTTGCATTTTCCTGATGACTAAAGATATTGAGCACCGATTCAGCATGCTTATTGGTTATTTGGATATCTTCTTTTGTGAAGTGCCTGCTTAGCTCTTTTGCTAATTTTTTAAAGTTACTATTTTTTAAAATCTTTTCTGTTAATCTGTGGCTTGCTTTTTCACCATAATAATGAATTCTTTTGGTGAACAGATATTTTTAAATTTGATGAGATCCCATTCATCTAATTTTTTTCTTTTAGGATTAATATCTTTTTTGTGTTAAGAAATCATTGTCTACCCCAGTGTCTTGAATAGTGAGCTATTCTGAACAGAAACAGAGGAGAGGATTTTTTTTTAATATAAATTTATTTATTTATTTGTTTTTATTTTTGGCTGTGTTGGGTCTTTGTTCTGTGCGTGGGCTTTCTCTAGTTGCAGTGAGTGGTGCCCGGGCTTCTCACTGTCGTGGCTTCTCTTGTTGCAGAGCATGGACTCTAGAGTGCAGGCTCAGTAGTTGTGGCACACGGGCTTAGTTGCTCCGTGGCATGTGGGAATCTTCCCAGGCCATGGATTGAAGCTGTGTCCCCTGCATTGGCAGGCAGATTCCCACCCACTGTGCCACCAGGGAAGCCCAGAGGATGTATTTTTTTAAGGTTATGAGTTCACATCTATTTTTTAATTTTGCCTATTGTTTCTTATTTGTTTCATGTTTATTTCTTATTTAGCTTATTATTCTCTACTTTCCTCATTGTATTGATCACTAAGACTTTCTACTGCATTTATAACATAATCTTTTATTTGAAAAAAAAGGTGTTGAAACTTAAGAGAAAGATATATGAAACCCCCTACCAGACTACATGGTATTTAAAGTCAATATCATCTTTTAGATATTATGATTCACTGTGTAAGGATAATCTAGGAAGAATTGCATACAAGGGACAAATCCAGGTTTTGTGGGACTTGGAGCTTATATGAGTTAGAGATCGCTTTTTTTTTTTTTAAGAAGATGTTGGGGGTAGGAGTTTATTAATTAATTTATTTTTGCTGTGTTGGGTCTTCGTTTTTGTGCGATGGCTTTCTCTAGTTGTGGCAAGCAGGGGCACTCTTCATTGCAGTGCGCGGGCCTCTCACTATCGCGGCCTCCCTTGTTGCGGAGCACAGGCTCCAGACGCGCAGGCTCAGTAATTGTGACTCACAGGCCTAGTTGCTCTGCAGCGTGTGGGATCCTCCCAGACCAGGGCTCGAACCCGCGTCCCCTGCATTAGCAGGCAGATTCTCAACTTCTGCACCACCAGGGAAGCCCCGAGATTGCTTTTTAAGAAACAGAATTTTACAGGCCATTTCTCCTGGGGTTGCCACATTTCAAGAAGTGTCAGTCATGCCAAGATGTGATCTGATGTGTTGAGATGCATAGATATGTGAGTTTGCTCACAGAAACACTCATTGTTTGTGGTGTTGCTGTAAATTTGTACTCTACATTCATAGGAATTGTAAAAACTTTTGTAAGATTTCCATAAAAAATACATATGATGTGTTTATATTTGTATACATTGCAGTATAGAGCATATATATGAAAAAATAGAAATTCCATTTTGACTAGGAGACAATGAGGTCAAACCTTCAACTTACAATTTTATACATCTGATAATTGGAAGAATTCCTCACAGACTAGCTTTTGGCTGTTACTCTCCAGTTTTCATAACACAATATAGTCAGTGCCCTTCATCTTCATATCATGATGCAAGATGAGTCAGAGTGGGCACTGGAATTGTTCTTGGAAGAAATTATATCCTGGGAGGCTAACAGTACCTAATTATATAGAAGAGTGACTGATAACTGCATCAGTTTATCCCACTAAATCCAAGTTAACTGTGTCTCCAGCTCAACTTCCATTTAGCTGGATCTTTAGAATACCTCTGGTCACTGCAATACCACTCAACAAGATGGAAAATGTGATTGTAGTGGAAAGAGAAAGCTACCTTAAACAGTTATAATTAAAATATTTCACTTCTACAAAATTTACAAAAATATAAGTTCATGTGAATATGTTGCTGGAGCCTCTCCTAGACTTTGGAAGGGGAGTAGCTCTAAAGCTTAAGATTCATTATTTCATGGTAAATTTGCCTCTGCTTATTGCTTAAAATTAGAAATTTAAAAGAAGCATGATATATACATTCTTTAATAATTACTCCCTGCTGTAAATATTAGATAATATTTAAATTTTAGCTTAGAGTATATTAGGAGCTGATGCATATGCAAACATCCACCATGTGTTGTAGAAAACAACCCCTCAGTACCTGGTCCATATCATGTGGTCAAGAATGTTTTAGGAATAAGTATATGCATGAAAAAAATACTTAAAATATGTGATAGTGAGGACCATTACCAGAGACTAATGTAAAAGTAACATATCCCCATTTTTCATTAGATCTTATTATTGAAAATGTCATGTGATAACATAATAAAAAAAGGTTCCATTTATTGTTACTCTGTGCCAAATATCATGAGACAGATAAATATACTATGTTACTTTATTTACATTAGTATCTTTCTGAAATCTTTTTAATATTTCAATAATTATAAGGGCTATGCCTTTTTATTCCACTAAATGACTCATGCACTCGCTGATGTCAACAATATTTGAGTATTTGAGTTAAAATGTGGTTCCAACATTAAATAAATCTACCACATTTCACAATGAGTATTTTTAGAAAATATTTTCCAGTATCTATTTTAGTAGAAAAATAATACATTTTTCCATTAACTGTTTGCCCTGATCTGAAAAATATTTCTGGCATCCACAGCTACATATTTTGACAGTCATGTGAATCTAATAAGAACAAAGCAAACTCTGAGGTACTGAGAGAAGATACCATGGAAAGAGAGATAAAATAATCATTATGGAGGAAATTATTATTTACTCCATGGCATAATTCAAATGCATAAAATGAAAAAAATTTTAGAACAATTATAATAAATTTTGTAAGCATATTTTTAAAGCATGATTACTGCTATAAATTATTTGAGAATATGCTTAAAAATGTTATAAAGCATACTGAATATTTTGAGTTTGACATTTTCATGATGACGAGGTGGGTCAAGGCAGAAATTTAGGATTCTGAAGAATGATCTCTTGGGTAGCTAAATTAGTTTAACCAGCATTTTTAAGTTGATAAAAATGATACATCTTGTTTGTCCATCCTAAATGCATAATGTTTATGTGTGACTCACATTTTATTCCATTTAATTAAATAAAATTATTCATGCAAAGTACCAAGATCCTTGCCTGGAAGAGAGAACATTGTTAAGTACGTTATTGCAACCCCTTATCTCTTAATTATATTTAACAAAGATGTCAGTTGCATACTGTTGTGACCAGTTATGGTAGATTATCTAATTAAGAAAATATATCTTTTGTTTAATTTATTTAAGATTTAAATGTAACTCAGACTTTGAAAAAAAACTGTGAAGAGTAGCATTCAATCCAAAAAATATTGATTTAGGGAATTCCCTGGTTGCCCAGTGGTTAGGACTCCACACTTCCACTGTAAGGGGCACGGATTCCATCCCTGGTGGGGGAGCTAAGATCCCACATGGCACACTGCCAAAAAGGAAAAACAAAAAACAAATAATATTGATTTAAGTTTCAAGCTATAACAGGTAAGGATTTTTTTTAAAGGATTCTGACATTGTCTCTACCCTTGAGGAGTTTATAGCTTTGCTGCCACAATTTGAGAATAAAACCATAAGCAAATAGACATTTCTCCAAAGAATATATACAGATTGCCAGCAAACACATGAAAGGATGCTCAACATCACTAACCATTAGAGAAATGCAAATCAAAACTACAATGAGGTATCACCCCACACCAGTCAGAATGGCCATTGTCAAACAATCTACAAACAATACATGCTGGAGAGGGTGTGGAGAAAAGGGAACCCTCTTGCACTGTTGGTGGGAATGTAAATTGATACAGCCACTATGGAGAACAGTATGGAGGTTCCTTAAACAACTAAAAATAGAACTACCATACAGCCCGGCCATCCCACTACTGGGCATATACCCTGAGAAAACTGTAATTCCAAGAGTCATGCACCCCAATGTTCATTGCAGCTCTATTTACAATAGCCAGATCATGGAAGCAACCTAAATGTCCATCAACAGATGAATGGATAAAGACGATGTGGTACATATATACAATGGAATATTACTCAGCCATAAAAAGAAACGAAATTGAGTTATTTGTAGTGAGGTAGATGGACCTAGAGTCTGACATACAGAGTGAAGTAAGTGAGAAAGAGAAAAACAAATACTGTATGCTAACACATATATATGGAATCTAAAAAAAAAAAAAAGAAAAGGTTCTGATGAACCTAGGGGCAGAACAGGAATAAAGACGCAGATGTAGAGAATGGACTTGAGGACACGGGGTGGGGGAAGGGTAAGCTGGGACAAAGTGAGAGAGTGGCACTGGCATATATACACTACCAAATGTAAAATAGTTAGCTAGTGGGAAGCAGCTGCATAGCGCAGGGAGATCAGCTCGGTGCTTTGTGGCCACCTAGAGGGGTGGGATGGGAGGGTAGGGGGGAGACGCAAGAGGGAGGGGATATGGGGATATATGTATAGGTACAGCTGATTCACTTTGTTATACAGCAGCAACTAACACAACATTGTAAAGCAATTATACTCCAATAAAGATGTTAAAAAAATCATATGCAAATAAGTGCTCAACTGTCTTATATAAATGGCAGGTAGGTAACCATTTAGGGAAGGGCAGTTGCATGGCCTGGACTGGTCAGATAGAATGTGAACCGAATCTTAACGAATGGGAAAGGTTTGGCTAGGTGATGAAGAAAGAGCTTCCTGGGAGAGTAAATGTTTTCTCATTCATAAGTAGAGCAGGTCGTTTTTTAAAACTGTTTTGAAATTTACTCTACAGATTGTGACATTTGGTAATGCCCTGTTAGATTTAAGGTTATAGAACCCTCCCTTAACAGGTGCTTTGCTTAGGTCTTGTTCAAAATCTCCTTTAGAGATTCAAAGGACTCAGAATAACCAAAACAATCTTGAAAAAGAAGAGCAGAGTTGGTCAAGGTTGTGCTTAAACCTCCTTAGCCAGTTATTTTTACCTTTTACCATTGAATGTGTGTGCAGCTCAGAAGCTGCTACATAGTTCAGAGAGTTTACTTTGGTTGTGTTTGTTGTTGGACCTTTATAGCCAGAAGCAGGAGCTTGGAGCTTTCTTCTCTGATTGCTCCTGAGGTATGTTGGGAAAATATAATTAAAAACAAAATCTCTCAACCCAGAGAACTTCTCCATAGAGATCATAGAGAAAGAAAACAGTTTTATTATCGATTAAGAATTAAACCAGAATGTGATGTGCATCCCTGACAATCACTAAAAGATTGTAAAGACAGAAAGAAATCCTCACTCTTAGGTAGCCAAGCAGATACAACCCATCGCATGCATGTTTTCAAGATAAACAGTGGCTAGTCAAGTAAGAGGTCTTGATGGCACATTTTGTCACACATAAGTTTGTACTAACTTTACCTGGTAATTGGGGTGACCATCTGTGTTGGCTAATTGGCTTTATCCAGAAAAAAAAAACAAAGCTAATTTCTCATGTTTTTATGACAGCTGGTAGTTTTGCAGCTTAGAACAAGGTCCCAGGCTCTCACCTTCCCACAGACACTGGGAGATAGAGGTGCTGTCTCCGCTGATCGCTGATAGTTACATTTCAAAGAGATGGCTCCCACGTCCTTGAAAAAGACAGTTCTGGGTCTTAAAGCTGAAAAAGGCTAATCTAGTCTTCGAAAGGATTTATATACATTTCAAAGAGAGGAGAAAGTACTTACCATTATATGTTTTCTACAGCAAATGACCTGAGAGAAAGGAAGGGTAGGCACACAGTTTTCTAGCTCACCAGGGGTGACTGTGGTGTTATTTTTAAGCCTGGCTTCCTAGGAGTTGCCCCGCAGTCAGAGCAGCTTATTGTCCAGTCAGCACTTGCTCAGAGGTTGTGTTTAAGCCCCTTGTGCCAGTGAGCCTTCTGCCCTGGGTTGATGGGTCTGTGTGCAGCTTGGAGAATGCTTTCCACTTTGCCCAGTTATTGCTTCTGAGTAGGGGCTGCCCAGGCTTCCTGACCCCTAGAGTTGACTCGGATCCCAGGATGCCTCTTCGTGGCTATTTCTTTCCTGTTTCTCTCTCTTAAACTTCTAGCTGCTTTACTGTTTGGCTAATTCAAGGAGCTACTAGCCACCTCTTAATGGTTCTCTGCTGAGATGGGTATTATTTTTCAGCAATGCCTGTAGGCATGGAGTTCTTCATTCTCAGTTCCAAATAAAGTCATTCTTCTCAGGCAGAGCTACAGACCTTCATCATGTGGACTGCCTTTCCTCTTGGGAAGAACCCCCTTTCCACTCTACCACATTTGGCTGTGAGGACTCGCTTTCCCTGGAATGACACTCCTGCTCTATTAGTTTGCACTGAGGTGGGCGTGGGGAGGAGTTGGCAGCCCCTGGTCTTCTCAGCTTGCGCCTCCAAGTGGGAAACTTTTACCCTATGAATGAGCTGGGGTGGGGGTAACTGGAGCCTCAGGATATTTGACCTTCTGTACCTGGGGTATAGCTTCTGCCCTATGAGTGGGGGGTTGGGTAGAGGATGAGAGACCTGGTCCTTAGCCGTACCTGCCTATAATAGAGCTTCCTAGAATGGATGAGAACTGTCAACAACCTGTCCTTCCTGGGATGAAACTGTAGCCCCAGACTGTAGCTGAGGGGGAGAAGGAGCTCTCATTTTCTTGTCTGCACATGAATAGAGCTTCTATAATGAGGAGCTGGCGAGATAGTGGAGTGGGTTGTGGTTCAAATACTACTATTTTTACTGATATTTAGTAGATTTTCTTGAATGAATATTTCTCTATTTGCTGTTTGCCCAGGACAATTTCCAGACTTAAAAAAAATAAAAAATTATTTTTTCACCCGTTAAATTATTTTGCTGGAAATTCAATTGAGCTCCTTACTTTATCATTCCATAAGTCCCACTTCTCACCTTCATTTTCAAATATGTTTTCACTAGATATAGAATTCTTGAAATCTTGGTTGACTTTCTTTCTTTAAGTATTTTGAAGATGTTGCTGTATTGTATTTTGACTTGCATAGTTTCTAACAGTCTGATGTCATTCATGTCTTTGTTCTCTGCAAGAATTTTTCTTTATCTTTGGCTTTCAGCAGTTTGACTATACTGTGGTCAGGTGTAAATTTTTTTCTATTTTTCCTGCTTGGTGTTCTCTGAGCTTCTTGGATTTGTGTTTGTTGTCTACTGCTAATTTTGGAAAAATTATCAGCCATTATCTCTTCAAATATTTCTGTTGATCTGTTCTCTCCTTCTGGTACTTCAACTATATCTATACTAGACCATTTGATATTGTCCCAGAGCTCTTAAGATGTTCTGGTTTTGGTGTTATTGTTTGAGTTTTTTTCTCACTCTGTTTTTACTTTGTGTTTCAGTCTGGATAATTTCTGTTGGCGTATCTTCAAGTTCGTTGATTCTTTCCTCTGTTATGACCAGTTGCCTAATAAGCCCATTGAAAGAATTTTTCAACTCTGTTACTACAATTTTTTTCAATTTCTAGAATTTCAATTTGACTGTTTTTTATATGTTCCATCTCTTTGTTAAAATTCTCCATCTGTCTGATGTTTCTACTAGAGACTTTAACATATTAATCATAATTATTTTAGTCTCTATCTTAACATCTGAGGCATCTCTGGTTCTACTTCTATGGGCTCCTTTAACTTGTGACAATGATTTGGCTTTATTTGCTTTTTGTGTCTTATAACTTTTAAAATTGAATGCTAGAAATGTGTAAAAGAACAGCAAAGGCTAAAATTACACCTGGAAATGGATGTGCTCTTTCTTCGGTTAGGTTAGTCAGTAGTTTAGCTAGGTTATTCGTTGCCGTACTTGCCTTCAGTGTAACATAGACTTCAAATTCCTCCATCAGTGGATTACTGATACCTGTACTTAGTGTGGAACCTGGAGTGAAAAAGAGTTTTTCTTAGTTTTCCTGCTCCACCTTCAGTCTTCAGTGGACTCTGCATACTTGTATCACAAGAGGTTCTCTTGTCCTCCCCCAACCCCTGCCCCACCAACAGTGGTATATTGTTATTGCTTGTTACTTGGTACAATAATTAGGGTGGGGACATGGGGTTTCTCAGTTCCCCTGCTCTGTTTTCAGCGATGGATAAGCCTTGTGTGCCTGAGCCTTAGAGCTAATATTCTTTCTCAGCCTTTCTGTCCTTTCATGTCAATGAGCTTTGCTTTGTTTTGATGGGGGATCTTTGGCAGGAGCTAGTTTCACACCTCCCCTTCAATAGATGAGGGCCTTTCGTTTGTATTAGTGCGGGATCCTGGGCCTGAGTAGGTTTACTTCCCCTCTTCCAGTGGCAGAGAACTTTTGTTTCTATCTCTTTCTCAGTGAAAAAGGGCATCCTGGGGCTTCCCTGGTGGTGCAGTGGTAAAGAATCCGCCTGCCAATGCAGGGGACATGGGTTCGAGCCCTGGTCCAGGAAGATCCCACATGCTGCGGAGCAACTAAGCCTGTGGGCCACAACTACTGAGCCTGTGCTCTACAGCCCGCATGCCACAACTACTAAAGCCCGCCTACCTAGAGCCCGTGCTCCGCAACAAGAGAAGCCATCACAATGAGAAGCCCACGCACTGCAACCAAGAGTAGCCCCCGCTCGCCACAAGTAGAGAAAGCCTGCACACAGCAGCGAAGACCCAACACAGCCAAAAATAAATAAATAAATTTGTTAAAAAAAAAAAAAAAAAAGGAAAAGAAAAAGGGCATCCTCCTAGAATGGGGGAAATTGGAGGATTTCCTACCTCCTCCAATGGTAGCAGGTCTTTGTCTGGGACCATGGGGTGGGAGTGTTTCCTTTTCTTCTCCTGGAATCTAATATTTTTTGCTTTTTATTAGACAAAGGTCTTTGAAGCAACTGGGTTTCCATGTCAGTTACCTGGGGGGGTGGGGGGGTGGTTCTCTCAGTTTTCCTACCCTGACCCCAGTTCTTTTTGTGAGTACCCAGTGACTGTCCATGGAAATAGCTGGTGAGAAAGTTCAGACTCCTTTTGTGTCTAGGGTTCCTGGAGATTCTAAAGTGTTATGCTATCTCACACTCATCTTTTAAGAATTCTTTGGAATTTCAGTTATTTTCTGTCTGCTTTTTGGGCAGCCACCTCTTCTCTGTCAGCTCATCTCTCTTTGCAGGGTCTTGTTATCCTTTGGAATTCTTTTTGCCTGGTTGCTTTATGACCTCAGCTCTCTGATAGTGGTGTATCAATCTATTACAATCATTATACTTTGCCTAAAGGCTAAATGTTTAGCCTTTTTTAAACGTTTTTCCTCCTTCATTTTGATTCCTGTACCTTTGGGGATGACCCAGTAATCTTTGAGTGTTTCCTTCCTTTCTGACATAGTAAGATAGCCCAGTCTCATCTTGTATGTTTCCTGCTCTACACCTGGAATTAGACGTTTCTTCAAGAAGATCTAGTTCCTTTTAGTGGGAAGTAATATTTAGAAATCATACTCTGGGGACTGTGGCTGTTTTTGACATTGAGTTATCTTTGCTTCTACACTTTGCCTTTATAGTACATAGAGCTAGAAAATATGTGCTTTTCTTTAAGAGGGAAAAATCTTATGGTTTATACTGATATTTTTAGTTCATGTCTAAGATTATTTAATGTGTTTAATTTTATACTTGTATTGTTTTATGTTACAGTTAAAATCTTGGTTCCTAATGACTATAAGATACTTATTTGCTTTATCCTACAATATATATGGAATACTTTCAAAATAATGATACAGCTATTAACAGTAAGATTCTTGAATGCAGTTTAAGATTTCTTTGCAATTCTTTTAGTCATGAAGATATATGCCAGTGAAGTACAAGTGTCCAACTCAAAATCCACTTTCTCTGCGAGACCTTTGTGTTGGTCTACTTTACAATAGCTTTTTTCACCTCTGAACTTTTATAATTTGGATCCTAAATCTCATACTCTGCACCTGACTCAGAAGATCTTGAATTGCCTTTTACTTATTTAAATATCACAGTTGAGTATAAGGCAATGAGAACAATCTTTCTGAGAGGCCTATGGAGTCAATGTAATTTATTATTGCCACAGTAAACTCTGAAGGGCAGGTGCATTTCTTCTTTTATATACCAGAAGGAAATAGTCTCCCTAATTAAATTAAGTGTAATTAGATTCTTTTGAGAACTTGTCTCAGAATAACACAGACTGGAGAGGTAGACCCTCTCCCAGGATCAGGAAATAGGAAGGATCCCCAAGATTTAATGCGAGATGACAGGTGGGACTAAGGTCAGAAAAAAGCAGGGCAAGATATTTGAGCATCTGTGCCAGTCCATTGAAGCTGGATAGTATGCAGATGAACAGATCTTGTGTTCAGAAACCTACACTTTGGAAAGCTACCTTCCCCTTCACATTTAGTAAATTTCTCCTTTAGAAATGGTTGCTCATCTCAGACAAGGACAGGATATTTCTTTGTCCTTTCATGAACCACCATACTTCAGGGACTTGGACAAGATGAAATCGATAGAAATCAAAGCACGAGAACCCCAAGAGGGAGCCACATTCAGGAAATCAAAATGAGAGATGGGGCATAGTCACTTTTTCCATGGCTTTCAGAGCTGGGCCAGCCTGTGTTTTCTTTGGGTGAGTGGCCATTACCTCTCATGTTCCCCACTGAAGCAGAGTGTCAGGGGGAGAGCAAAGGGACCTCGAGCTATAAATTAGAAGATTCAAGCTCTAGTCCTTATTGCTTATGCAGCATCAGAATAATCCCTAAAGCCCAGCATGCTTATGCACGCTGCATCCTTATTGCTTATGCAGCATCAGAATAATCCCTAAAGCCCTGACCTTAGCTCGTATCATCTCCCACGCTCTCGGCCCAGTCACTGTGCTCAGGGGCCAGCTTGACTCCAGGCCCGCTGCTTCCTGACTGACCACTACACTTACTGTTTGCTCTGCCCGGATGCTCTTCCCATGCACTTTCCTCTCATTGTTGCCATCTCAGGTTTACAAACCACCTCTTGAGAGAGGCCCTCCCATAACATGACCTCTTCCCACCCAGTCTCTCTCACATGTCTTTATCAAACTTTTCAGAGCTCTTATAAGTTTGTGAAATCATCTTGTATTTCTGTTTGATCTCATGCTTATTGTCTATCTTCCTCCCTCTGAATGAGCAGCTTCACAAGACACTTGGTAGGCACTCAATAAATATTTGTTGAATGAATTGAATAAATGATGGTGAAGTGATTTCTAGAAAAAGTTATATGTATGTGTATGGGTGTGTGTGTGTGTGTGAGCATGCATTTATTTATGCCTTGATTTATTTCACAAAAGGGTATGAAGTGGCTTATGAGAAATACCCGACCTTGAGTCTAGGGAGTGGTTGATTTCTCACTTTATTGGTACTTATGCCATTTTCACTGTGATCTGCTATTCAACTGCAGTAAAGGGCATAGATTTTACTTTCTGGTTCTCACTGACTATATAAAATGGCTGCTTCTCTTCTTGCTGTCTGTGACACACTGTTATTAACCTATTGCTACAGTTGCTAGTTATTTATCAAGTCACCACTAGCTGTTTCAGGTTTTTTTTTTTTTTGCTCTGATAGATAACAGTATAAAAATCTAGGAGCAACTAAAAGAAGTTATATATTTTATTGGCAAAAAGATCAATGAGTTTTCTTCAAATGTGAGAGTACTTGTCAGTATTTTGTTGACCTACCAGGTTTATTCCCATAAGACATGAAATTTTAGTAAATTTGCATCTCTATCATTATTCATGACCAGTGAAGACATGTAAAAAGAGAGGTCAGGTTAAAATTTTTAAATGACATAATTATAAGGCAGAATGCCAGATCTCAAATTGCTTGCTGTCTCCTTGCAAGAATTAATTTTGCCATTCAGGCAATAGAAAAAATGCATCTAATTGGTTTGTTTCTTGTATATAATTGGAGTATGGAAGGATAGCAATCCATCATTATAGTAGGAATTACAGGAGTGAGACTACCATTTGAAGTAGAGTTCAGGGAAACCCCACGAAAGTGGTTTTCAGTAAGTTGCTTATGTTTTTGTTTATTATTCCTGCCTGTCTCCTCATCTGTAAGTCTAGAAGGTTAGACCCCCCTAAGCATCCACTTCTAGCTCTGGAATTCATTGATAGATCTGTCTTCTTTCCTCAGTCTCCTTTGGTTACATTTCAGAGGACACCAATAGGCATCCCCAAACTAATATAAATTTTCTAAAATGATCTCTTGTGAATTTGGGGAGAGCAGAGAAAAAGTTTCCAACTGAAGAGGTGATGGGCAGTACTCCTACCTGCTGGGCATCTCTTCAAGTTCATATCGTAGTCACAGCCATCTTGGACCTCCAGTCTGGCCTGTGGCTCGTGGTCAGCTTGTGGGACATCGTGTTCAAAGGACAAACATTACAAACATTACAAGATACAAATTTTCCTTTTGTTGTTAAAAAGAATCTACCAATTAGAATTCACCATTTATCAGCGGTATCTGGACATTCAAGCTACATGTGGGTTAGGTTGTTTTTATTTAATCGTTTGCAGTGTAGTTTATCTCAAAGTAAATGGTCTGTAGACCTCAAGCATCTGAGATCTCCCCACCCCACCCTTCCCTATGTGTGGCTAAAATACACATTCCTTGGCCTCACCCCAGACCTGCTGAATCAGAATCTGGTGGAAGCAGATGGTGCCCAGGGATCTGCAAAGTTTCACAAATTCTCCAGGTGATTCTTACTCACACTCAGGTTTGAAAACCATCATGTTAATGAGCTGGAAATAATTCCTCTCTTGACTATCCTGCTGAAAGCGTAGAAGTAAGGCAGACACACACAAACTTAGTAGGTGAATCCTACATCATTATACTGAAAGAAAATGAGCTTGACCTATATAACAGGTTGATTTGCCTTGTAATATGTAATTTGTACAGCAACTTCATTTGAATATTGTCCTCTTTAATTTCTGTTCTTGAATTTATTTTTGAGTGATTGTAAACACAAACAATTTGTGGTATTTCTGCTGTTTTAAGCTACTATTTAATTAAAAGTAATAGAAAAAATCATTTGATTCCCTTCTTGATGTTCCAAAAGTATATACTAGTTTGATTTAATTTAGCATCAAGTGGGAGATACAGTGTGTAATAATTTCTTTGACTATGAACCACTACCTCCCTCCAACAAAAAACAAAATAAGAAAAGAAACACCTCACACTTTTTTTTTTTTTAAGATTTATTTTTTGTTTATTTTTGGCTGTGTCGGATCTTAGTTGCGGCACGTGGGCTATTCGTTGAGGCATGCAGGATCTTTCGTTGCAGTGCGCAGGCTTCTCTCTAGTTGTGGCGTGCAGGTTTTCTCTTCTCTAGTTGTGGCGTGCAGGCTCCAGGGCATATGGGCTCTGTAGTTTGCAGCACGCAGGCTCTCTAATTGAGGTGCGGGAGCTTAGTAGTTGTGGCGTGTGGGCTTAGTTGCCCCGTGGCATATAGGGTCTTAGTTCCCTGATCAGGGATCAAACCCACATTCCCTGCGTTGGAAGGTGGATTCTTTACCACTGGACCACCAGGGAAGTCCCCCCTCACACTTTAAATGTTTTGAAACTAACTCTTTTATATCATGTTCATTGTTCATAGAGCCCTTTAATGCAGTTTTTAATTTATTAAAGATCATCAGTATATCATCAGTATATTTTAAAGTCATAGCAAAATACACTTAACATAAAGCTAACCATCTTAGCCAGTTCGAGGGTGAGCCTGTTCACTTGTGTTAAATATATTCACATTGTTGTACAACCAATCTCCAGAAATTTTTTATCTTGTAAAACTGAAATTTTATAACCATTAAATAACAACTCCCCATTTTCTCCCTCTCCCAGCCCCTGGCAACCACCATTCTACTATCTGTTTCTATGGATTTGACTATTCTAGGGATCTCATATAAATGGAATCATAACAGTATTTGTCCTTCTATGACCGGCTTATTTCACTTAGTGCAATGTCCTCAAGATTTATCCATGTTGTAGCATGTGTCAAAACTTCCTTTTTTTTTTTTAAAGGAAATGAATAATATTCCCTTGTATGTATGTACCACACTTTGTTGATCCAGTCATCCCCTTGATGGATACTTGGGTAGCTTCCATCTTTTGTCTATTATGAATAATGCTGCTATAAACATGGGTGTACAAATATCTCTCTGAGACCCAGCTTTCAAATTTTTGAATACATGCCCAGAAGTGGACTTGCTGGATCCTATGGTAATTCTGTTTTTAATATTTTGAAGAACTCGCATACTCTTTTCCATACATTCCCATCAACATTGCACAAGGGTTTCATTTCTCCACATCCTCGCCAACACTTATTATTTTCAAAGATCATCAATATTTGAATTTTTTCTTTTTCTGGAACTTCACCAGCAATATGTTTTGTTGAGATAAGAGTTCTGGAACAAGGTGAAATTTTTTCAAGTCTCTTTAATTTATTATTACAATTCATTTCTGATTGAAAATTTTGTTTCATAGGTTTATTTAAATAAGTACATAGATAGAATTCATATTTTATCAATCATGCATGGTCTATAATATAGCAAATCATGACTTATATTGAACTAAGTATAAAAGCAAACATTTATATAGTGATTTATATAGTGATCTGCAGTTTACAATGGGTCTTCTTGTTTTCTTATAACATTCTCATACTGATTCTCCACTCTATAGCTATAGTCTTTCTCAAATGCAGATCTGATCATTTCACTCTAACTTGGGGGTTTTTAAAGATTTCCCAATGCCTGTAGAATAAAATGAAACCTCCTCAGCATGGCATATCATCCTCCCTAGCCTCATCTCTAGCTGCGTCTTCCTTCCACCCTGCGTTTCAGCCAAATCAGGCTGCATGTAGTTTGCTGGCTATCACACTATAGCATACCTTTGAGTATTTACTTATGTGGTTCCCTCTAGCTGGAACACCCTTTCCAGTATCACACCCCAGATTCACTGGGAAAAATTACTTATTCTTTGCCAGCTTGTGCGTCACTTCATGACGCCTGTCTTACCCCTTGCACGGTGTCAGTGAGATATCCTTCCAGCCACCTCTCACCAAGTAGAAGTGACGTCTCCTTTCTGCCTGCTGTAGCCAAGACAGGTTTTCTTTACAGCACCCACCACATTTTACTACACTCCTTTGTGCCTTCCTTTATATTCGTCTGTTTCTCTTCCTAGACTGTGGACTCCTTGAGGGGAAGGTATGAATCTAATTTAACTCTAAAATGTCTCCAGTGACTGGCACTTAGTAAATGCTCAATAAATGTATGTTGAATGAATCATTGAATAAATGAATGGGTGGGTGGATGAGTAGGTAGGTGGGTAGGTGAGTAGATGGCTGGATGGAGTTGGATAGGTATTAATATTCCTACAAGATCAAAAGCGATTAAATGAGCTGCCCAGGATCATACCACAGTAATTTGGGGGCTAAAAATCAAATCCAGATTTTCTAATCTAATGATTTTTCCTCTCCACAGTGTTATCTTCTAAATTTAAAATGCCAACATTAAAAGCATTGCATAACAGGACAGTAATACATTTATTTAAATTTTTGAGTCTTTTTAAATAGGTGGATAAAGCTAATCTGATTCTTATTTTAAAATTTTATTTATTTATTTATTTATATTTTTGGCTGCATTGGGTCTTCATTGCTGCACGTGGGCTTTCTCTAGTTGCGGTGAGCAGGGGCTACTCTTCGTTGCGGTGCGTGGACTTCTCTTGCGGTGGCTTCTTCTCACCAGCTCTAGGCATGCGGGCTTCAGTAGTTGTGGCTCGTGGGCTCTAGAGCGCAGGCTCAGTAGTTGTGGCGCACGGGCTCAGTTGCTCCGTGGCATGTGGGATCTTCCCGGACCAGGGCTCGAACCCATGTCCCCTGCGTTGGCAGGCGGATTCTTAACCATCGTGCCACCAGGGAAGTCCCGCTGATCATTTTTATTAGGCATGTCTATTTATAAAGTACTTCTCAGTAACTTTTATGGATTATCATTCACTATGTACCTCAAACAAAGAAATGACTTTTCCTGGAATTTCAGATGGTCACCAATGAAGTAAGGTGACTGATGATGGCCTTTGCATGTTGTCACCATGCTACATGTTTATGGATGGGGCCCAGGCAGAGAATCAGAAACAAAGTTCATTTGGCCTTTATGTTATCTGGCTTTTTATACTGACTCCATTCCTGATGATCTCTGGAGGAAGGAGGCTTGAGATTAAATTATAGTCTTCTCAGAGTCTGCTATTAGAAATCTAATATATACAGTATTTAATTTTTAGATTGCATAGATGTCATTAAACCAGTCATTTTCAAACTAATATTTACATATTCCCTCAGAGTCTAGACAACTATAATTTTTAGATTGAGGACATCTGTGCTCCCTCATACAAAAGGAAAAGTCTCTCATTTGCTGAGTACCTAATACAGGAACACTGCACTAGGGGTATCATGTATGTTCTCTCATTTGATCCTTACAAAAACCTTGTAAGTTAATTATTATCTCTGTTTTACAAATTAAAAAACAAAACAAAACTGGGCTCCATGAAGTTAAGGCTCCAGGGTCCCTTAGTTAGTAAGTTGCAGGACCAGGATTGATAATGGGGTCTATCTGTCTGATTCCCCAACTCCTACTCTTATAATCATAACCAGTATTTTCCAATGATGAGACAAAAGATATGGAAACATAAGCTGGAATGATGTTCACAAACTTAAGTAAGAACAAGGTTTACAGGTAGTAGAAAAACATCACCAAACAAATTCAGACATATGTTCCAGAAAATTCTAATATTTTATGTGGAAAGAATTATTAAAAATTTTCTTTTGGGCAAAACCTATATTTGATCAGAAAAATATTTCTAAATAATTTTAAGTTGTTGAAGGCCAAAATATTTTAATTAATAACAGCTGTATTAAACTAGCCAAACTCTTTGTTACATAATCACATACATGTACACTTTGAAAAGTTCTGTTTTTCCCTCCACAAACATTTGCTTCAGAGACATTAGAAACACCTAGCTTTGGGGTACTGAATCCTCAGATTGGCTTGCAGTTTCCTTCTTATTTCCGGTTTTTACTTTCTTGTATGGAAGTGCAAACTCAATGTTGATCAGATGTTCACCAATAAACGGTCCAGTTCTGGGTTCCATAACTTAAGAGAACTGTGTAAAAATCTCATGAGTTAAGGAATGAGGATCGTGTATGGGTGGGGTGGTAAATAAGACACATCACATTGGTTACTAAGTAAATGGGAAGTAATTTTGATCATGTGTCCTCCAGAGAGAAAACTGTTCTGTTCTACAAGTTCCAGCTTAAGTCCCACTAACTCAAAAAGTAATAATCATTCATTTCTGCTGTTAGGAAGAATCTCTTAAAGCTTAATATAAATATAGATTATCTTCCTTGGATATGTTAAGTTTTAATTGGTGGTGTGGCTCAGTCCTTGTAAATATATGGTTCTTGGCTTTATATGGATTTTAGAGTACTGGAAACGAAACATAGGTTAGATTCCCATTTTATTTGACTCCTGGAGAACCATGTGTAGGTCTATTGCTATAGTAGAAGTAATCAAAATCCATGTTTCTGCTTCGACTCTTCTCGTCTCTTGCTTAAGTTAACTGATGAAGAGTTACCTTTGATTTTTAGTGACTTGGGTTCTCTTACAATTTTAGGGCTTGGTAGAAACAGTGGACAATTCATGTGATCTTCATTTGTGCCTGGTAAGAGCAGTCCTTTTTCCAAAGTGGTCTCTGAATCATTCTGAGCAAAGTCATGTGCTTTGTCTATCTGGTCAGCTTGCAGGAGCTCACAGACAAGACACAGGGTTTCTAGCAGCATTTTACAATGTAGAAATCCAAAGAGGAGGATGGTCTCATGGGAATCAAAAACTTTAGGTTCAGAATTATTGAAACAATTTAAATAGAATTAATTTTTTTTTATTTGCCTTGGAATTTTACTTGGTCTTACTGTTTTTTTCCCCCCCAAGAGTAAATACCTTTCTTTGATCTGCCATTTTCCATGTCATATGTATTCAGGATTTATCCTATATTAACTAAAACCTTACAGATTTTCCTAAGAATAGATAGACTCTTAGGCTTTTTTCTAACATTTTGAGATTCACAAAAGTTTTCAAACAATATGAAGTAAGAATATTCGAGGAAGTTTTGAAATTCATAACCAGTGTAGAGTTAGCCTGCAGAACTGTTCACTATGAGGCCATCTCTGTCCTCTAGAACAGGCAGTTGCAATGGAAACATCTGTGTTGGAACAGAGGCACAACTCTAGAAGAAAAGCCACTTAAGTAATAAGACTGCATTTCAGGTATATCCAACCTAGAAGATTCTCTTTTAAATTTTTAAAGGATTCCAGTTCACTCCCATCCTGCTACAGAAAGTATTTAAGAGGCCCTAATTTCTGGTACATTGGCATTGGGCAATAGCAATTTTAAAAAGAATGAAAATTGCAAAGCCAAAAGAAATAACCCTGCTGAAACTTGAGAGTGAAGATTTTTTTAATAATTGAAGAGAGAATGAAGCCTAATATGAGAAAGTGATCAGTCTCTTATTCACGACTCTATCCCTGGCACATAGAGGCCCATCTAGAACATAGAAGTGTATAGTAGAGGTCAGATGCATAGAATCTGATCCAATAGAAGAAAAGAAAGATCTGGACTGGGACCAGAACAGAGGCACTATGTCCTACAGAGGGAAGATTAATATCAGACCCATACTCCATGCTACCTGCAAATTGTGATATAACTACCTATGTTATATACAAACTGTATATGGCTTGTCCCATTAGGAGTTCATATGTTCTTTTTCTTTTTTTTTTTTTTTTTTTGCGGTACGCGGGCTTCTCACTGTTGTGGCCTCTCCCGCTGCGGAGCGCAGGCTCAGTGGCCATGGCTCACGGGCCCAGCCGCTCCGCGGCACGTGGGATCCTCCCGGACCGGGGCACGAACCCACGTCCCCCGCATCGGCGGGTGGACTCTCAACCACTGCGCCACCAGGGAAGCCCTGAACTTTGCAGATTTTGAAAGACTAACACAGTAAATAAAGAGGGGAACACACCTAAGGAGAGCTTCATGTTACATGAAACCTGTATGTTGTCCTAGAAAAGTTAAAGGCAGTATTATCATGAAGTACTTCAGCAGATGCATATTGGTGTCCCCACCTCACATACTCTCAGCCCCCCTATGATTTCGTCTGTGTTTGCTTTGGCATGTTGACAGTGTCCCCCATCCAGTGCCCACTCTGGAATTCGGGTTATGTGGATAATGGCCTCAGCCTCCCAGACTGTGATGGAAGGTTTCTGAGGTGTATTAATACAGTTCCTCAAAGGGTCCTGTATTAGTTACCTGTGTAACAAATTACCTCAAACTTGGAGGTCTAGAATGACAAAAATTTCTTGTTTCAGAGTTTCTATGGGTCAGGAATCAGGGAGCGGCTTACTTAGCTAGGTGGTTTGGGCTCAGAGTTCCTTACAAGATTAACCATGTGTCAGCCAAGACCGTAGTCGTCCGAGGTGTGACTGGGTCTGAAGGATTCACTTCTAACTCACTCATGTGGCTGTTGGCAGGAGGATTCCCCTCACTATGTGGACCCCTTCCTAGGGCTCCTCACCATATGGCTTCCCCCAGAGCGAGTGGTCTGAAAGAGAGAGGGCCAGTGCCCAAAATGGAAGCTGTAGTCTTTTTTATGACCTAATCTCAGAAATGACATAACATCACTTCTGCTGTATGCTATTGGTCACATAGACCAACCCTGGTGAAGTCTGGAAGGACACTGCACAGAGGTGTGATTACAAGGAGGCAGGGACCACTGGGGACCCACTTGGAGCCTGACTACCACTGGTCCCCAGCAGGATTGAGACTCAGGTGACTACAGGGAAAGATAAACTAATAATGAGTTCTTGTGTTGTCTTTTTCTTCTTCCCTGTGTCACTCTCCCCATCCCCTCACTTCTGCTTCTTGAGATGACCCTCCTCCCAACCCCAGAAAAAACTGACCTAAACCTAAGCCTGACTTAGGTTCTCATTTCAGAGGGACCCTAAAGAAGAGAAATCCTGCCCATTGTGCAAAATGTCAGTCAGGGTCTACCTTGAACTTTGCTAGTTGAGAAAAAAATGGGCCCACTTCAAATTTTTAACTTTTTATTTTGAAATAGCTTAAAACATAAAGTTACAATAATACTGTAAAGAGCTCCCATATACCTCTACCCAGATTCACCAATTTTTAATGTTTTGCCACATTTACCTTCATTCTCAAAGGCCTGGATTCTGGACCTAATTAAAATATCAAGTGTCATTCATGCTTTGCTGTTATTCTATATTCACAATATAATTTAGTTTGATTTCATTTTCATTGAATTTGCATTTATCTTTGGGAAGCCCCTCAATCATTTTACACTTGCTTTCTCATCTGAAATGTGAAGATATTTATGGTTTAGGGTTGTTACAAACATTAAATGAGATAGTGCATGCAAAGCATTTAGCACAGGGCCTGGCACACAGTAACTGCTTAATAAATATTACCCTTTTGTTCACTGCATCAACAAATATTTATTGAGAAACTTGTGGATGTTGTTGTTATTAAGTGTCTTTGATGACTGATAGATAATTCAATCCCAGGAGGTAAGACCTGATAATAATAGTTAGAATTGGAAGGGGCAGAGTCAAGATGGTGACCTGGGAAGATGCAGAGTTCGCATCTCCCCACAACTAGGGTGCCTTCCAGATGCTGGTGGGGGACCTCGACACCCAAGGAGACAGGAGGGGCCCCCAAGCAAACCGGTAGGATGTGGGGGGACTGAAGGGGAGGAGAAATGTAGGCCAACAAGACCAGTGCCCCAGAGGGGTGGCTGGGAGTGGGGAGGGGTTCCCATGCCTGGGGGGACCCTTGGAGGCTTGGATCGGGGGGGGAGTGAGCCCAGCGTTTCCCCTGAATAATCGGGAAGTCTGCCCGGCTCTCAGGCCGTGTCCTACGTCCTCAGAGGCCCCCTCCAGGCCACGTTGGTCTTGGAGGCATAGGAGGGAGGTGGAGGAGAACAGGAGAGGCAGGCCAGGAGGGGCCTTCCAGGACCAGAGGAGCGGGAGAGGAGCAGAGGGCGTTCGCCCGACCCACTTGGGCGGGTGAAGCCTGCTGGGCTCCCAGGCCAGGTCCCTCACCCTCTGAGACCAGAGGCACGTCTGGGCCCCTTCTGTTCTATTGGGCCTAAGCCCCACCCCACACCACCCCGAAGGCCTTGTCCAGCCCTGTGGGTCCTGAGCATATCCCCCACCGCCTGCTGCCTAAACCCCACCGCTGCCTAAGCCTGACCCCTGCCTAAGCCCCACCCCCACAGCCAAGGCCTTTTCTGTCTTTTTATTTTTTTTCCTTCTCTTTTTTACTATTGTGGTTCTGTTTTACCTTCCAGTTGTTTCATCTATATTTTTATTTTTATATTCTAACATATCTGTTAGTTTCCTAGTCTAATTTTATTTTTTACTCTTTATTATTCTCTTTTTTTTTTCCACCCCACGTGGTGGCTTGCTGGATCTTGGTTCATGAGCCACAGGTCGGGTGGAACCTCCTGTGGAGGGAGCTCTGAGTCTGAACCACTGGACTAACAGAGAATCTCAGACCCCAGGGAATATTCATCAGAGTGAGGTCTCCTCAGGTCCTCATCTCGGCACTAAGACCCAGCTCTACCCAACAGTCTACACTCCAGTGTTGGAAGCTTCAGGCCAAACAACCAGTAAGACAATAACACAATCCCACTCATCAAAAAAAAAATTAAACGGCAAAAAAAATATGTCACAGATGAAGGAGCAAGGTAAAAACCTGTAAGGCCAAATAAATGAAGAGGAAATAGGCAATCTACCAGGAAGAGAATTCAGAGTAATGATAGTAAAGAAGATCCAGAATCTCAGAAATAGAACGGAGACACGGATTGAGAAAATACAAGAAATTTTTAACAAAGATCTAGAAAAACTAAAGAACAAACAAACAGAGATGAACAACACAATAACTGATATGAAAAATACACTAGAAGCAATCAATAACAGAATAACGGAGGCAGAAGAACGAGTAAGTGAGCTGGAAGACAAAACGGTGGAAGTATCTGCTGAGGAGCAGAATAAAGAAAAAAAAATAGAAAGAATTGAAGACAATCTCAGAGACCTCTGGGACAACACTAAACACACCAACATTCGAATTATATGGGTCCCAGAAGAAGAAGAGAAAAAGAAAGGCTCTGAGAAAATATTTGAAGAGATTATAGTGGAAAGCTTCCCTAACATGGGAAAGGAAATAGTCGCCCAAGTGCAGGAAGCACAGAGAGTCCCAGACAGGCAAAACCCTAGGAGAAACACACCAAGACACATATTAATCAAACTAACAAAGTTTAAATTCAAAGAAAAAATATTAAAAACAGCAAGGGAAAAGCAAAAAATAACATACCAAGGAATCCCCATTAGGTTATCAGCTGATTTTTCAGCAGAAACTCTTCAGGCCAGAAGGGAGTGGCAGGATATACTTAAAGTGATGAAAGAGAAAAACCTGCAACCAAGATTACTGTACCCAGCAAGGATCTCATTCAGATTCAACGGAGAAATCAAAAGCTTTTCAGACAAGCATAAGCTAAGAGAATTCAGCACCACCAAACCAGCTTTACAACAAATGCTAAAGAAACTCCTCTAGGCAGGAAACAGAAGAGAAGAAAAATACTCACAAATCAAACCCAAAACAATTAAGAAAATGATCATAGGAACATACATATTGATAATAACCTTGAATGTAAATGGATTAAATGCCCCAACCAAAACACACAGGCTGGCTGAATGGATACAAAAACAAGATACAGAATTAGAATAAAAAAATTTGCAATTCGTATGGAAACACAAAAGACCCCGATTAGCGAAAGAAATCTTGAGAAAGAAAAACAGAGCTGGAGAAATCAGGCTCCCCAACTTCAAACTATATTACAAAGTTACAGTAATCAAGACAGTATGGTACTGGCACAAAAACAGAAATATATTATCAATGGTACAGGATAGAAAGCCCAGAGCTAAACCCATGCACATATGGTCACCTAATTTACGACAAAGGAGGCAAGAACATACAATAGAGAGAAGACAGCCTCTTCAATAAGTGGTGCTGGGAAAACTGAACAGCTACATGTAAAAGAATGAAATTAGAACACTCCCTAACACCATACACAAAAATTAAAAAAAATGGTACTGATGAACCTAGTGGCAGGGCAGGAATAAATACACAGACATAGAAAATGCACTTGAGCACATGCGGCAGGGAGAGGGGGATGCAGGGCTGAAGTAAGAGAAGCATGGACATATATACACTGCCACATGTAAAACAGATAGCTAGTGGGAAGCAGCCGCGTAGCACAGGGAGATCAGCTTGGTGCTTTTCGACACCTAGAGGGGTGGGATAGGGAAGGTGTGAAGGAGGCTCAAGAGGGAGAGGATATGGGGGTATATGTATGCATATGGCTGATTCACTTTGATGTACAACAGAAACTAACACAGCATTGTGAAGCAATTGTACTCCAATAAAGATGTATACAAATATACATATATAGAATAATAGTTAGAATTGTAATACGTAGACACAGAGGAAATAAAATGACATCTGAGCTTTGCTTCAAAATAATTTGCAGGGGTAACGGGGGATGGGTACATGAAGTTTCATTATACTGTCCTCTTCTTTGCATATGTTTAAAATTTTCCATACTACAAAGTTTGAAAAAAGCACAAAGATACACATACCAAATTAATCATTCTCAAATGCCTAGTAAATGTCACATTTTCCCAGAGTTGGGTCATTTAATTGGTTTGAAAAATATTAAAATGAGTCGATGAATCTTAAGATTCCAGTGGTCACAGAGGTTGGCTTCCTGTACTTTCACCATTAATTTGACAGCCACTTTTCTGCTGTTTTTAAGCATTGAACCTTGACACTATTGTGTCCAGGAAATTACCCGTTGGCTATGGCTGAATAGTACATTGTTTATTTATATCTTGCTTATTCTGTTATATAGGCATTCAGAAAACTACATTTATAAATGTGATTCTTAAATCTACTAGTCAATTCAGGCCTTAATTAACGGGAACTCAAACAGCTTCAGTGCCATGAAGCCAATATAGTTTAAATTTGTATTATGAATGGCAAAATTTTTTGAATTATTATTATTGTACTATATTACTTTGATAAGAAGAAGCAAATATAAGCAGTAGAGGAGTTGTAAAGCTGAATAGTTTCTGATTTAGAGAACTCTGAGCTTTTGTAGCAGACCTCTGGAACTGAGTCTTAAAATGACTTTTCAGATGAATGAGCATTTGTTAGACCCCTTGCACCTCTTCCAAAATCTTGCTCCATTAATTATCTCCTTGCCAATTGTATCTTCAGTCTTTCTCCATGTTCTTACTTTTTTCAGTTTTGTCAACAAGTCTGATATGATATTTCTTATCTTAAAATACAACAAAACTCTTCCCAGGCACAAAACTCTTGTAGATGCACAAGACGGGAACAAGAGTACATACTCTAGGTGTTGAGACACCTGGACAGAGAAAGCAGTGACTGCTGAATGTCCCAAGGGCAGAGGCCATGGAGTGTGGCACTAATTTGTCTTCAAGCTGCTTCTCACATGGCCATCTCTGGGCAGCATGTTCCAGGAAAACTGAGAGCAGATATATATTTAATAACAATGGATGCATCTCCCAAGACTAAGCCAGAGAGTAAAGAATAAAATAACTTGCACAGAGAAATTTAAATGGGTAAAGAGTTCATTTTGTTCTCTTTAAGGCCAGAATCAGCTCTGGGCTATTCCTTCATGAGCCTCTGTTCCTTCTATTCGTTCATGATCCCCTCTGCACACCTCTCCTGACAGCAGGAGCCCAAAGTCTGGCTTCAGTCTTCCATCAGAGGTACATGGTTTTAGAATGTGAAAGTTACATTTAAAAAAACAAGGAATTCTAAATGGAGTCTTTCACTGCTGGTGACATCCTGGTAAAAGGGAATTTGAATTTTTTCATCTCTGTCCTTACACATTTGAACTCTTTGGAAGGACTCGCTGGAAACAGACTCAGCTGGGCTTTGTTTAGTGTACTCTTAAGAAAGGCTAGTCGGAATCACTGGGGTGGTTCCTTATTTTAGTTCTCACAGTTGCTTCCCACAAGATATTAACTTAATTCTCCCTCTCCCATTCTTTGTTAATTATAGCTATGGCTCATCAAAAAGGAGTAATTCCAGTATTCAAAGTCCATAATATGTCTTCAATGAAGTTAGATATGACTGCAGTTTGGGATGGAAACCTGGTCCCGAATGTCATACATTTTTGTTTTTTCTTTTTCTGTCTTAACGGTATTAAACAGATTTGCTCCAGGTAATCACCAGCTCTTAGAATGGAAATTTCTCTTATATATCAGTGCAGGCATTGATTCAGAACAGTACCTGGCTCCTGGAACACAGTATTTGCTTAGCAGATATTTGCTGACTGGCTTGAGCTGGTTCAATCGTTCCACCAGCACAGGAATATTTTCAACCCTTTGCTTGAAAGATTGTCCTGCATATCCTCTGCTTGAATCTTTCTAGTTCTGGGGAGACCCTTCTTCCTCCTCCTCTGCCCCTCCCCTCCCCTCCTTGTTCAGGAGGTCTGTGCTGAGTAGATCTATGCAGGCACCGTGCTGGGCTCTGGTATACCGTGAGTAACGATACATGCCCTGCCCTTGTGGAATTCATGGGTTAGTAGGGGAGACAGACATTATTAAACGGCCAAAGAAGACAAGTAAAGCCACAACTCTGACAAGTACTATGAAGGGGAGCACAGAGGGCGGAATGAGCTCCTCCAGGAGGTAGAAAGGACTCCATGAAGATGGGAAAACTGAGATCTGAAGGATGAACCGGAGTTGGTTTGGTATAGAAAAGAAGGAAGGCCACACAGGCAGAGGGATCTGCACATTCAAGATGAGAGGTGGTAAGGAGCCTGCTGTGCTCCAGGGACTAAAGAAGGTCAGTGTGGCTGCAGCCAGCGGAGTGACAGGGAGTGGATACGAGCTGGGGCTGGGCACCAGCTGAACGGCCCGTCCACAAAGAACTCGTAAACTCTACTAAGGACTTTGGACATTATCCTAAGAGGACTAGGAAACCATCCAGTGGTTTTTACAAGGGGGCAACATGATCAGATTTGCATCCTACGCACTGCTAGACGTGTGTGTGTGTGTGTGTGTGTGTATGTGTGTATGTGTGCATATGTTAGAAAGTTCTTCCTTCCATTGACTTAAAACTGCCTCCATATGACTTTCTCTCACTGCTCTTTGTTCTGTCTTTTTTCTGGAGTTCTGCAGAAGCAAGCCCCCTCCCTATTCTCAGTGAGGACTTCCCAAATTCCAGTTCTGTTTCAGCTTCTTAGTATCCTGATCATATCTTTCTGTACTTCCTGCATCATCAATCATCAAAAATGCGGTTCATAGAGTTGAATACGATCCTCCAGAAAGTTTCGGAGAACAGATTAGTTGTTTTCTGTGATCTGGACACTATACTTAAGCCACACACGTGACCAATAGTTTCATGCTAATTTTGTAGTCTATGAAACAACCCCAAAGCCCAACTTTTTCAGGTGCAATGCTAATAAATCAGGAAGTCTCTCTTTTTCTGTTTTTGCTCTTGTTTTTTAAAACACAGATAAATAAAACAGCTCTGGCTTTCAGCCCTGACACTGCCACCAATCCTGGAAAGTTCACATATTCTCTCTGGGCTCCCATGCTTTACAGAGGGGCAAACTTCTCTCCCCATTCCTCATGTTTCCTTCTGTGTGGTGGGAACCCCATTCCTGAACCAGGCCTGGGCTCTCTCCTCTCCTCTCACTCAATCTTCCCAAAGGAGAAGTGGCGTCATCTGATGGGAGGAGGAGTGACTTCATCTGATGGAGAAAATGGACATCCTTAACTCAGTGCCTTTCTCTCTTCTCTTTGGGAGCAAGCTGGCCCACAGAAAGCACGTGCTCTGGCCTGCTCTCCCTGTGCTGTAAGTTTTGCAAAGGGTTTTCGTCCCAGGGAGCCAGCAATAGTCCAGTGGGGCTCTGTGAAGCCTACTTGTCTACAGATTTAAGTCAGTTTCTTCATTATCAACTTTATCAGTAATAAAGTAATAGTCTTGCCGGAATGGCCTTATGTCATTATCTTGTTTCTCTGTTGGTTCAGCAGTCAGTGCTATTTATTGGGCTCTTCCAAACAATGAGAGGATAACCAATGATGGTTTTCCCAAATTCCTTGTCCCTAGGAATATGACTTTGCATTTATCCCACTAAATGTCTTCAGGTTGGTTTCAGCCTATTCTTCATTATAGCCAAAATTAGCACTAATTGGTACCCAGTGGTCTGGAGGAATTTACTCATGTCCTTCACCAATTAGTTAACTCCGAGGAAGTAATGTTGGCCCTGGGATCCATTCTAGGTTGCAGTGTGCTGGGATGTTGCCATAGCTTTATTCTCAAAGCCATATTAACAATTTTATGCGAGCCCCCATTAGTAAAATGTCATTTCAAAATCAGATCTGCTCTGTATTCAATTCCACTCTATTGTAGCTAATGTCACAGCAAGATCATATGCTTCACATTTGACGTATCTTTGAAAAGTTTGTCCGTGGTGCCTGTCATGTAACAAATGCAGAAGTAATCATACACATTGATGATGGTGATGATTCAAAGTGTTAGTAATAGTAGTTTATATTTGCCAAGTGCTTTGTGTGGTTCAAAGAACTTTCAGGTACCGTATCTCACTTGAGCTTCCCAGCTGCCCTGTGCAGCAGACAGGGCAAGAAGTATTGTCTTCATTTTACAAATGAGGAAACAGAGGGGTTCAATAATGTGTCCCAAATCACGTGGTATTCTTAGCAGTAGAGTCAGACCCAGAGCACAAGCCTGCAAATATTGTCTAAAATTTGCCACTAAACCTGATATCCACTTCAGTAGTATTTATCTTCCACCTTGAATGGGTTCTTCTTTATGACCCTGATTTAGGCGTGAATATCACACATTCATCGCTAGACTCAGCAATCCTAGTAAGTTGCGTCTTCATGTGGTTCACTGGTGTCCATGGCACAGTGCCTATCTTCATTAGACCCCAGGGTCCTCAAGACGGGGCGGGGGCGGGGCGGGGCACGTGCATGCTGTTCTTTCAGCAGCCAGCTTAACATATAAATGGCAGAAGCATACTTGACTTTTTAAGGCACCGGGAGAAAATTGTTTGTTATCTGCCTTTTCTTTTTTCTCTTTTGGCTTGGTTTTACAGATATGTTAGTGTTAACTCACAGTGGGGAATGTCTTTACAGATATGTTAATGTTGACTCACAGTGGGGAATGTCTCTAAGACCACGGGTGTTGGAAACAGATGGTTTAGGTTCCAGTCCTGGCTCTGCCAGTTGCTGTTTGGCTTAGGGCAAGTTTCCTAATCTACTTGCCGTATTTTGGGTTCTCCTGAGACAAGAACTTGGGTGAAGATAATTTACTTCCAAGGTGATCCCAGGAAGCAGAAGTGGGGAAAATAGGACTTGGAAGGAAGAAAAGCCAATAAAGGGTAAATTAATGGTTTGGTTGCTGTTGGGGGAACTGGACTCAGTTGTGCTGGGGACATTCTAAGGACTTGTATAGAACTGTCTCATCACAAGATGGAAATCCTGGTGCATTTACCTGCTGGTTCTTGCCCACATTGGTTGAGAGTGACTCTGAGAGTCATTAATATTTCCCCACTCCCTTTCCAGATTTCTGCATAGCTAAGCAGCTTCCCAAGACTTCAGAGAAACTTCTGGCAGCAAAGCAGGGAGATGCTGAGGCCCAGAATTGGTGTGAGACACTGGCCTCATGCATGGAAATGTATATCTAAGACACGCTGAAATCAAGTGTACTAGGGCATGTTGCATGATCCTCCACAAACATCTGCTACAGTCCTCAAGCTTTGGTTATTGCATCTGTGATAAGGAGTTGCAATATACCTCTTCACAGAGTAATAATGATGATTAAATGAGAAAGTATACAGTTCGTGGCATATTTGATAGACTGGATAAATATTAGTGATAATGATGATATACTGAAACATGTTCTTGGGAGAAAACTAAGTTCAGGGATTTTGAAATGCTGATTTGCTCTGATTCTGGCAAAGAGACAACCAAGTATGTATTCACTTCAGGTAAAACTGTGTAAATATATGATCCTTTTCTTTGAGTACCATGTGCTCTAGTTAGGAAGATAAAACCAATACATGTGTGCAGTTAAAAGCAGGTCTGGGTTTCCCAAAACCTGTGCATTCCAAAGAAAGCCTATCTCTATAGGAATGACCCCTGACTAACTCCTAGGAGATAACCTCTGATCCCTTAGAATATACTCACTGAAAAGAGTATTTTTATATGCTTGAGGCCCGACCCTACATTGAGTCCAGTCCAGAGCCCTCAAGACGGTGGCTGGCCACAATCCCTACAAAAGACTCAAGTCAGAACAGTTAATGGAACAAGCTACACTCCCTACTGCTGCAAATGATCTCAAGGCTATAGTTGATATTTGTTATCTACCTCCTCTATCATCCATTCTAGATTCCCCTCACCCTAAGCCTGCAACCTAGGCTAGCAAAGTTCAAGCTATAAGAAGTGAGCATCTAGAACATGTAAAAGGAAATAAATGAAATGTATTGGATGTTTCTTAAAACCCAAACTGATACACTGTCTTGTTCTCTTGGACTCCAGGCATAGGAATTGTTGCTGGCTGTGTAAATATTTTGTGAATTGCTGTTACTGAAGGGAATATGTTGTATACCTCTGTGTTTTGAGGCAGAAAAAAGAAGATTGAAAACTACTGATCTAGAAAACCACTAATCTTTGAAAACTTGATTTAAATTTAAAATTTTCTAGAGAGTAAAGAAATATCTTGATTAAATATGTACAACTGATCATCCATAATTTATGAGGCAAAGAAACATTTTTTATGCTTATATGAGAATTATATCCTGTCATTTTCTTAATATCTGCCAGAACCCTATTTCACAACACTGGTCACTAAAGCCCTTAATTTGTTACTGTGGTCAAATTGTATTAAGACAACTAAATAAAAATTTAGTGCCATTCCTCTTTAAATCAAATCACCAGAGAGGCTTCTATTTAAGAAAAACTTAGAAGAAAGAAACACACACACGCACACACACACACACCCCAGCATTCTCTGTTTCTGATTTGAATTCATTTCTATTTTAAGAAGTTAAAAGCCACGTCTTTTTTTGGAGTAGAGTTGCTTTACAATGTTGTGTTAGTTTCTGCTGTACAGTAAAGTGACTCAGTTATACATATACATATATTCACTCTTTTTTAGATTTCCTTCCCATTTAGGTCACCACAGATCATGGAGCAGAGTTCCCTGTGCTAAACAGTAGGTTCTCATTAGTAATCTATTTTATACACAGTATCAATAGTGTAAATATGTCAATCCCAATCTCCCATTTTGTCCTACCCTCCCTTCCCCCCTTGGTAACTGTAAATTTGTTCTCTACATCTGTGACTCTTATTTCTGCTCTGCCAATAAGTTCATCTGTACCATTTTTCTAGATTCCACATATAAGCGATATTATATGATGTTTGTTTTTCTCTTTCTGACTTACTTCACTCTGTATGACAGTCTCTAGGTCCATCCATGTCTCTGCAAATGGCACTATTTCATTCCTTTTTATGGCTGAATAATATTCCATTGTGTGTATGTACCACATCTTCTTTATCCATTCCTCTGTCGATGGACGTTTAGGTTACTTCCATGTCCTGCCTATTGTAAACAGTGCACCATAAAACTCTCAGAGGAAAACATAAGCAGAACACTCTTTCACGTAAATCACAGGAAGATCTTTTTTGATCCACCTCCTGGAGTAATGAAAATAAAAACAAAAATAAACAAATGGGATCTAATTAAACTTAAAAGCTTTTGCACAGCAGAGGACACCATAAACCAAACAAAAAGACAATCCACAGAATGGGAGAAAATATTTGCAAATGAAGCAACCAACAAGGGATTAATCTCCAAAATATACAAACAGCTCATGCAGCTCAATATCAAAAACACAAATAACCCAATCAAAAAATGAGGGTGGGGTAGATCTAAATAGACATTTCTCCAAAGACATACAGATGGCCAAGAGGCACATGAAAAGATGATCAACATCACTAATTATTAGAGAAATGCAAATCAAAACTACAATGAGGTATCACCTCACACCAGCCAGAATGGCCATCATCAAAGAATTTACAAACAATAATGTTGGAGAGGGTGTGGAGAAAAGGAAACCCTCATATACTGTTGGCGGGAATGTAAATTGATACAGCCACTATGGAGAACAGTATGGAGGTTCCTTAAAGAACTAAAAATAGAATTACCATATGACCCAGCAATCCCACTACTGGGCATATACCCAGAGAAAACCATAATTCAAAAAAACACATGCACCCCAATGTTCACAGCAACACTATTTACAATAGCCAGGACATGGAAACAACCTAAATGTCCATCAACAGATGAATGGGTAAAGAAGATATGATACATATATACAATGGAATATTTTTTCTATAAATTTATTTACTTTATTTATTTTTGGCTGCATTGATCTTTGTTGCTGTGTGTGGGTTTTCTCTAGTTGAGACGAGCGGAGGCTACTCTTTGTTGCAGTGTGTGGGCTTCTTATTGCAGTGGCTTCTCTTGTTGTGGAGCACGGGCTCTAGGCGCACGGACTTCAGTAGTTTTGGCACATGGGCTCAGTTACTGTGGCTCACGGGCTCTAGAGCGCAGGCTCAGTAGTTGTGGTGCACAGGCTTAATTGCTCCACAGCATGTGGGATCTTCCTGGACCAGGGCTTGAACCTGTGTCCCCTGCATTGGCAGGTGGATTCTTAACCACTGCACCACCAGGGAAGCCAATACAATGGAGTATTACTCAGCCATAGAAAGGAATGTAATTGGGTCATTTATAGAAACGTGGATGGACCTAGAGAGTGTCATACATAGTGAAGTAAGTCAGAAAGAGAAAAACAAATATCATATAATAATGCATATATATGGAATCTAGAAAAATGGTATAGATGATCTTATTTGCAAAGGAGAATTAGAGACACAGACATAGAGAATAAATGTATGGATACCAAGATGGAAAGGGGTGGGGTGAGAGGAATTGGGAGGCTGAGATTGACACACATAAATTATTGATATTATGTATGAATAGGCAACTGGTGAGAGCATACTGTATAGCACAGGGAATTCTGCCTAATGCACTGCGGTAACCTAAGTGGGAGGGAAGTCCAAAAGGGGGGGATATCTCTATGTGTATGACTGATTCATTTTGTTGTGCAGTGGAGGCTAACACAATATTGTAAAGCAGCCATACTCCAATAAGAATTAAGAAAAAAAAATTTGTATAGCCACTATGGAGAACAGTATGGAGGTTCCTTAAAAAACTAAAAATAGAGCTACCATATGACCCAGCAATCCCACTCCTAGGCATATATCCGGAGAAAACCATAATTCGAAAGGATGCATGCACCCTGATGTTCTTTGCAGCACTTTTTACAAAAGCCAGGTCTTTTGATGTCAGGTTACATATGACCAAGAGACTTCATGGAGTCAAGAGCTGAGTCATGTTTTTTCTTCCCTCTAAATAGATAATCAGGGCAAACCTATTCAAAGAAGTTAGGAAGTTTTCACATTATGATGACAAATGCAATAAAAATATATGTGAGGGCTTCCCTGGTGGTGCAGTGGTTGAGAATCTACCTGACAATGCAGGGGACACGGGTTCGAGCCCTGGTCTGGGAAGATCCCACATGCCGCGGCGGAGCAACTGGGCCCGTGAGCCACAACTACTGAGCCTGTGCATCTGGAGCCTGTGCTCCGCAACAAGAGAGGCTGCGACATTGAGAGGCGCGCGCACCGCGATGAAGAGTGGCCCCCGCTCGCTGCAAATAGAGAAATCCCTCGCACAGAAACGAAGACCCAACACAGCCAAAAATAAATAAATAAATAAAATTTAAATATATATATGAAATTATTTTATAAAAAAGATGATATAAAACTGTAAAATTCAACTTTTACTGTCGGTGTTATTATTATTGTTGCTGTTGTTATTCAGATCTCTAATTCCTTGCCTAAAACCCTTGGAGCAGATGTGTGTCAGAATTCAGAATTTCTTGGCTTTTGAAAAATAACATCATATGTTTACCATGAATTACAAAAAAACTCCCATTTGGTCTGGGAAGGAATCCTGTAATGAACAGATAAATATTTCTGCTGCAAAATGTTGAATACTCAAAGTAAATGGTATAAATAAGGGCTATGAGTAGTCTTTACATTTCAGGCCAAGTTTTGCCACCAAATTAATTCAGGTCATGTCAGATTTCTCTGCCAAATGAGTTATGAAACCTAGTTTGGGCTTTTGTGACTTAAAAATTGCAGTTATGGGTTTGTGGACTGTATTATTATTATTATCATTACATAGCTCAGACTTGGATTTAAAAGGGCAAATATCACCTGTACCCAGAATGTTTGCTCAAGTGTCACTGCTTAGAAGGTCCTACTCATGGCGGAAGGAAATAGGCTTTCTTGTTAGACAGATCTGGGTATGAATCAGACTTGAGAAAGTCACTTACTGTCCGTGAACTTTCTTTTTCTCATATATAAAATACGTATAGTAACTCTGTGGACCCTTGGCCTTCTCCCATGATATATCTTAAGAACTTATGAAACTACAAACTCGTGAATATCTCTAGATAATATAAATTCCCTCACAAAATTTAGTATATTGTTACTGAACCCCATTGCTCATCCTCTGGCTGATCTGTTGATAGTTATAAGTAGTGGGGAGGTCTGGATGGTGGAGCTCATAAGAAATGATTATTCAAAAGGCAGTTGGAACAAAAATGACTGTTGTTGGTATGTTTGGCTGCCTCTAATGCAGCATCTCTTAGTCACTTATGGGGAGACACACTTTGTTCCTTATGTGCAGCTCTATCTTGCCTTGGGCGTGACACATCCACGAGAAACATCCAAATACGAAAGAAAAATATGAGGCTTAGCTTGGACTTTTTATATCATGAAAGAAAATGCTGTTTGAAGGTCACTACTAGAAGAAAAAAATGTGCATGGAAAGTGTTGAAAAGAGTAGTCATTTACATCAAATAACTCAATCATTTGAAATGAAAATTTCTCCAAGAGATTGAGAAAAAATAGTAAATATATTTTCAATAATGTCTGCCAAAGCAAGGGCTCTTTAAATACCTAAGTTGGCAGAAGGTTTGTTCATAAAACAAACTTTTATAAACTTAAAATTTTCACTTTTCTGTTACTTGTATTTCTGTACAAAAAAAGGCATTTGGAAATAGACATTCTGCTGATGTTATTTTTGATATAATTCATGACAGGCATATAATTTTCAGGTACTTTTGTGATGTTTAAGGATCCTTCACTTGAGGAGATACAGGATTTAGGGCATCTCTAGAGCCATTTACATTTACCATAATCACAGTCCAGCTGAGCTTAGTTAAGTACGGTTCATGAATCTAGAGTTGTACAGGATAAAGTAAAATAATTCAGGATGCCTGGAGTGTGTCATTTTTTGGTGTATAAGATTCAAAAATGAGTCAAATGAATTTTAAGATTTCGCTATTAATAACAAAAAAAGTAACACTTCAGTTCTCTCTTGGGGAATTAAAACGACTCTCATGAAATCATATCCTCACAGAGTAGAAAGTCACAGAATGAAATCATCAGTCAAACCTTGGAGAAGAAAGGAGACATTATCCACTTGATATCTTTACATTTTAAATAAGCACAGTGTGTGCTTGGAACTGAAAGTCTGGCCGTCAGAGCTGCTGACAGGCAATGAGAGCCTTCTTTGCTTCTGTCCCAAGAGAATGTTAATAATGCTTAGGGATGATGTTTAGAATGAGCTGTGTTCTCTGAGCTGTCCTTTGACATAAGAGTGATCAGTTATCTTGTGTGACTGAGTCTAGATGGTGTCCTTTTTGAGTGTGTCCTTACTGATAGCAACCATTATAAATGAGAATGCTAATGTGTGGCAGTTTTGATATCACCAATAAATATTATAACTAACTTCTAACAAATAAGAACAAAAATAATACATTAGAAATCTATATCCAAAGATAATTTTCTTTCTCATTTATTCATCTGTCATCTGGACAAGTTATTTAGTCTCCTTAAGTTATTGAAAATAATGCTAATGATTTAATAATAATTTGATTACAGTGACTTTATTGTTTTTCTAGATTTCAATTTTCTTTTATTCTGACAGTTTTCTAATGTTTACAATTACACTTCTAAACATTTTCCTTAAAGTGACAGATAACGTTTAAAGAGAAAAATTTCTGACGTTTATTTTACTGGTTAATGCCTATCTTTTTATATCACAATATTGCATTCCTGACATTTTTTAGTCTAATATACAGGAGTTTCAGGTGTGTAATGTCAGGATTATGATTATAAAATTCTGTTTAGTAGAAACGTGAATAATCTTACAAAGAGATTTCAAAACAGGTAAGAAAACATATCCAATAGGAGGTTATAGATTTATGTAGTTGAAGTCAAGGGCAAGTGGTAGTACTTTTTACAATTTTTCTAGGAAGCATTTCCAAGATTTCTTTTTTTTTCTCTGAAATATTGAGGAGAAAATCTTTTAAAGTAGTTTCTATACAATATAAATTACATGTAAACAATGTTTCTTATAATTGATAAATTTTTATTTTTAGGAAACATAGTCCAACATTTACAGCCAATTTGCTTTTTGGAAAGTCTTACTGGAAGGAAGAGTTATACCTACCCAAAGCCTCACAGCCTGTTTTACTCCTTTTAACCTTGAATATCACACTTTACAGACTGAAAACACTCCATCACTAAAAAGCTTAATTAAAAGATTTCCAAACTTTGCCAGGAAACTTAGGGAACCATGATTTCAAGTTAATATCTTTATAAATTTGGTGTTAAACTGTTACCAAAAAAAGTATGTATTGTATTGTAATTTCCCCTATATACAGAGACACAAAATAAAATTAAATCCATGATCCCTCACAGCCCTCTGAGATTATATTCACATCCCAGATTCACAGTAAACTATGGCACACAGGGTAACCATCCCCCCAAATGGCAGACTCCAAGCTGACATACACAAAGCTCTAAAAGAAACTTTACTTGAAAAGCAGGATCCCAACACCAGGTCATTCAATTTAAGGCCTAAGGAAATTGAACTTTGGTCAGCAGGTTTTTGCTATACCTATCTTATTGTCCACCAATCAATCATGGGTGGCACATCATTCAACAAATATTTATTGAGCACTTACTACATTGATTACAGTGACTTTAAATAGTTTTCCATGTTCCTAGGATAATCAAAGTACTCAGAGAAAAAAAGTTATTATGAATGCTTCTATTTTCTTGCCAATAGATTTTTCTTAGATGGTACAACTGATACCATCAGGATTTCACAAGAATTAGCCTGTGTGAGAATCACCCATGTTAGTCAGAAAAGCTCTAAATGATAACATTTCCTCGTTATTAAGACTTGTTTCTTGGGCTTCCCTGGTGGCGCAGTGGTTGAGAGTCCGCCTGCCGATGCAGGGGACACAGGTTCGTGCCCCGGTCCGTGAGGATCCCATATGTCGTGGAGCGGCTGGGCCCATGGGCCGTGGCCGCTGGGCCTATGCGTCCGGAGCTTGTGCTCCGCAATGGGAGGGGCCACAACAGTGAGAGGCCCACTTACAGCAGAAAGAAAAAAAAAAAAAGACTTGTTTCTCTCTGAAATAATCAAATCATGGGACAATAGAGCTGTTATATTACTAAATGTAACAATGATATTCTTTTATACAAGAAGGGTAGTTTTTAAGGAGAAGTTGTGTGTAAGGCACTTATACTCTATTAACTTTTAGTACTCTGAGGCAGTTATTTGCTAAGTAATACCTAAGGAACAAACTTTAGATGTTCCCAAGTGAAATATTATGGCTGGTTCAACAGTTTAAATACTTGGTTCATTTTCTGAAATGTATACATATATTTAAAATTTTTTTACTTTTTTAACATTTTATTAGGACCATTTCAAACCACATGATTAGAAAGGTTCAATGAACACCTAGGCATTCATTCCCCAGCTACAAAACCATCAAAACATGTTCCATCTAACTCAACCTCACTCCCTGCCCCTCGCCACACTGGATTATTATGAATCAAGATAACATTTAATTTCATTTGTAAAAATTTCAGCATTATCACTAAAGTATAAGGCCACACAAAAAATTAACTCCAATCCTATCATCACCTTAAAAAGTAATAATATTAGGAAAGCTAAAATTAAAAATGATTGATATCAAAAGTTGGTGAGCATGTGGAGCAGCTGGAACTCTCATACATTGGTTCTGGGAGTGTAAAATAGCACAATTACTTTACGGCTTCTTATAAAGTTAAATATACATCTACACTATCAGCTAACAATTTCACTCCTAGGAATTTACCCCCAAAGAAACAAAAACATATACAGAAGGTCCTGGCTTAGGACTTTTCAGCTTTACAGTGGTGTGAAGTTGATATGCATTCAGTAGAAACCATACTTGGAATTTTGAATTTTGATGTGTTCCGGGCTAGCAATGTGTGGTACAATCCTCCCTCATGCTGCTGAGCCAAGCAGTGAGCCACATTTCCCAGTCAGCCATGTGATCACAAGAGTAAACAACCAATACACTAAAAGCATTCTGTACCCAGACAATCATTATGTTTTTCACTTTCAAAACAGTGTTCAATACATTACATGAGGTATTAAGCAATTTATTATAAAATAGGCTTTGTGTTAGGTGATTTTGTCCGACTGTAGGCTAATGTAAGTGTTCTGAGCATGTTTAAGGTAGGCTAGGCTAAGCTATGATGTTTGGTAAGTTGGATGTATTAAATTCACTTTCGAATTATGATATATTCATACAATGGGTTTATTGGGAAGTAACCCCATCCTAAGTTAAGGAATATCTGAGTGCACAGAAAGACCTGTGCAAGAATGTTGATAATGTTTTACTCATAATACCCCAAACTGGAAACCACCCAGGTGTCCATGAACAGGAGAATGGATTGTTTTTAAAGTGGAATATTTATACAATGGAATGCTACTGAACAATAAATAGAAATTAACTACTAGTATATGCAACAGCATGGATAGATCTCAAAAACATTATTTGATATATATTCATTAGAATGGATGCAATCAAAAAGACAGTAACAGAGGTTGACAAGGATATGGAAAAACTAAAACTCTTATACTTTGCTGGTGGGAGAGTAAAATGACATAGCCACTTTGGAAAATAGTTTGACTGCTTCTTTACAAGTTAAACATAAATGTACCATATGACCTGGTAATGCATCTACTTATCTACACAAGATAAATGAAAACATATATGAGGACAAAAACTCACATGTGAGTGTTAACAGCAGCATTTTCACACTAGCCCCAAATTTGAAACAACTCAAATGCTCAATAAGAGATGAATGGATAAATAAAATATGGTCTATCTGTACAATGGAATATTATTCAGCCAATAAAAAGGAATGCTACAACATGGATGAACCTAAAAATATTATGCCAAGTGAAAGAAGCCAGACACAAAGACCACAAATTGTATGATTCAGTTTATATGAGTTGTCCAGAAAAGGCAAATGTGTGGAGACGGAAAATAGATTAGTAGCTGCCTGGGTTGGATACAGAAATGGGGACTACTTGAAAATGACCCTACTGGATCTTTTTTTTTTTCCTTTTTTAATTTTGGTTTCTGCTCTGATTCTTTTTATTTATTTGTTTGTTTGTTTTGGGCTGCATTGGGGTCTTTGGCTGCACATGAGCTTTTCTCTAGTTGTGGTGAGCAGGAGCTACTCTTCATTGCAGTGCACAGGCTTCTCATTGCAGTGGCTTCTCTTGTTGAGGAGCACGGGCTCTAGGCACGTGGGCTTTGGTAGTTGTGGCACAAGGGCTAAGGAGTTGTGGCTCGTGGGCTCGGTAGTTGTGGCTCACGGGCTCTAGAGTGCAGGCTCAGTAGTTGCGGCACACGGGCTTAGTTGCTCCGCAGCACGTGGGATCTTCTCGGACCAGGGCTCGAACCAGTGTCTCCTGTATTGGCAGGCAGATTCTTAACCACTGTGCCATCTGGAGCCTGAGCCTACTGGATCTTACTGGGGTGATAAAGTATTCTAAAACTGGATTATATGATCGTTGCACATCTTGGTAAACTTACTAAAAGTCATTCAATTGTATACTTAGAGTGGGTGAATTTAATGATATGTAATGATATGTAAAGAAGCCAGATACAAAACAGTATGTTAGTGTATGATCTTTTTATATGAAGTACAAGAATAGGTGAAATTAATCTGTTGTGCTAGAAGCTAGAAATTCGTTACTCTGAGGTATTGACTGGAAAGGAACAGGAGAAAACTTTCTGGGGTGATGGAAATTTTCTACATCTACATCTTTTATCTTATTTTGGGCGGTGGCTACCCAAATTGTTAAAGCAGATACAATTATTAAAACTGGTCATACTGAACACCTAATATCGGTGCATTTTCTTGTATGCAAATTATACATTCATTAGAATCATAACAATACTTCCCTTAATACTATAGAATATTCAGTTCTGAATCCCCTAATTGTTTATTTGTATATAATTGATTTGTTTGAATTAGTATCTAAACAAATTCCATACATTGCCCTTAACTGGTATGTCTCTTAAGTCTTTTTTTTCCTCAAGAAAAATAACAAAGTTGATTTATAGGTAGTTCATGTTTTGCACATGCATTTCCTTCACTCCATTTTTTCAGTACTTTCTAAAGAAATAATTTACATATGATAAAATGCAAAGTGTTCAGTGTACAGCTTGATGATCTTTTGAATATGAACATGTATTTCTAATTTAAAAGGTAAATTGGTCACATTGTAAAACACGTGAAATTGAGAGAAAATGAAAAACAATCACAATCACCATTTTGGTGTATTTCTTTTTATCTTTTTTTGCAACCGCCTCTTAGTGAAATAATATATATAAAGTGCTATATCATCATCAGCATCATCGTTTCACAGGCATATATTGCTGAGGAAATGGTCAAATTTGCAGCTATAAATCTTAGTAAATCAACCATATTGGATTTTGAAGCCCCAAGCATACTATCTGATGCTATTCTATCGTGTTCATATCTAAGCCACAGTTAGGCAAAGGACATACATGTGTGCAGCAGCAGTGTGTAATTCGCCTGTCTTCTGACGAATTCTTTCTCTGATTCAATCAATTCTTCTGATTGATTTCTTTCTCTAGGGTATTCACAAACCTGCACAAATTTTCCCGAGGATTGTAAAGGTCTTTGTGTTGGATGCAGGGGAAAAGAGACTATTATTCCATCCATCTCCAGAACCATACTCACTTTCCAGTGTAATTTTCCAGTTGACAGAAGGATCACACAGTTCTTTTCCTTTGACATTTTCAAGTTCCAACCAGAGTATGTTTTCTTGAAAATGAAGTCTTGTCCCAGCATATGTTTTGATCTACACTTACTGTAAACTGACTTATTCTTTACATGGGCTTTTTGGAAACAGTTTACTGACTTATTCCTTACATGGGCTTTTTGAAAACAGTTTCCATGTAATGCTTGAGGTGTTGATTTTTCTTGTGATCGCATTAATTCCCATATAAATGCCAGGTTTTGTTGAAGAGAAAGAAACTAGGCTAAATGATGGGACCCTTGGGACATGGATATTATTACTTTTACAAGCAGCATTTTTCTCTGGTCTGGAAAAGTTCACAGCATTTCTGTTTTGTTTTTTTTGCGGGGGGGTCGGGGGGGGGCGCCGCTGCTGTTCCCTTTCCTGAGATGTAATGAGATGCAATTGATCTGTTAGCAAAAATGGCTTTCAGAGGCTGCAGATACAGTAAAATCTAATCAAAGCAAACAATATTATCCTAAATTGACTTTGAATAAAAAGTGGTTATCCCACTTTCTGAACAGCTTTTAAAATAATACCAAAAGGATGAAAACACAATCAAAGGCAACTTAATATTCATAAAAGTTTATGATAGGGCTTCCCTAGTGGCACAATGGTTAAGAATCCGCCTGCCAATGAGGGAGACACGGGTTCGAGCCCTGGTCCGGGAAGATCCCACATGCCGCGGAGCAACTAAGCCCAACTACTGAGCCTGCGCGCCTAGAGCCGGGGCTCTGCAACAAGAGAAGCCACTGCAATGAGAAGCCCACGCACTGCAACGAAGAGTAGACCCCGTTCACAGCAACTAGAGAAAACCTGCACGCAGCAACAAAGACCCAATGCAGCCAAAAACAAATAAATAAAATAAATTTTTTAAAAACTGTTTAAAAAAATTTATGAGAGCTTTTTCAAAAAACAGTACTGGAGCAGTTAGACATCCATAGGCAAAAAAAAAGAAAGAAAGAAAGAAAAAACAAAGAACTTGAGTTAAACTTTATACTTTATGTAAAAATTAACTTAAAAATAATCACAGACTTAATTAAAAATAAAATACAAAACTATAAAACTTTCAGGGGCTTC
>NW_020173388.1:4426486-4448727 GCF_003031525.2 Neophocaena asiaeorientalis asiaeorientalis
TTTAAGAGAAAATCTTCAGAACCTAGCACTGGGCAAAAAGCTTTCAGACTTAACACCAAAGGCATGACTCATAAAAGGAGAAATGTGATAAATTGCGTCTAACCAAAATTAAAATTTTTACACTGTATGATATCACTTCTATGTGGAATCTAAAAGATAAAACAAACTAGTGAATATAACAAAAAAGAAACAGACTCACAGATATAGAGGAGAAACTAGTGGTTACCAGTGGGGAGAGAAGAGGGAAGGGACAAGTTGGGATAGGGGATTAAGGGTTACCAACAACTATGTATAAAATAAGTAAGCTACAAGGATATATTGTACAACACAGGTAATATAGCCAATATCTTATAATAACTATAAATGGGGTATAACCTTTAAAAATTGTGAATCACTATGTTGTATACCTGAAACATATAATATTGTACATCAATTATACCGCAATGAAAATTTTTAATAAAAATTAAAATATTCTAGATTTCAAAAAAATTAAAAATTTTGCTCTTTATGAGGAAGATGAGGGCCAAGCTGCAAACTGGAAGAAAATGTTTGTGAATCACATATTCAACATAAGACCTTGTATCTAGAATACAGAAAGAGCTCTCAAAACTCAATCTAATTAGAAAATGGGCAGAAGACATTAGCACACATTTCACTGAAGAGAACATACAGATGGCAAACAAGCAAATGAAAAGATGCACAACATCAATGGCTATTAGGAAAGTGCAAATTAAGCCCACAACAAGATATCACTGTACACCCATCAGAATGGCTGAGATAAAAACAAAAATAACAATAACATCAAATACTGGAAAGGATACAGAGAAACTGGATCACTCTCTGCTGATGGGAAAGTAATATGGCACTGCTACTCTGGAAAATAGTTGGTCAATCTCTTATAAAATTAAATAAGCACTTACCATATGACCCAACAATCGCAATCTAAGGCATTTATCTCACGGAAGTGAAAACTTATGTCAACACAAAAACTGTACACAAATGTTCACAGCAGCTTTATTCACAGTAGCCCCAAACCGGATGCCCTTCTGTAGGTGAATGGTTAAATGTAATATAATAAAAAGGAACAACCTCCTGGTAATATATAACAATTTAAATGGATCCCAAGGGAATTATGCTGAGTGTGGGGAGGAAGACATTCTCCAAAGGTAACATAGTATATGATTCCATTTATGTAACATTCTTAAAATAACAAAGGAAAAGCAGGTGGCTGCTGGAGTTAGGGGTGAGGAGAGGGGGTGAGTATGGCTAAAAAAGGGTAGTACAAGGGAGCTTTGTGGTGATGGGATTGCTCTGTGTCTTGATTGCGATGGTGGTTATAAGAATCTGTGCAATTCATAAATTGCAGATTTGCATAGAACCACAAATTACATAGACCTGCACACACACACACACACACACACACAAGTACACGTAAAACTGGTGAAATCTGAATAAGCTCTATGGATTGTACCAATGTCACTTTCCTGATTTTGATATTGTTCTATAATTATACAAGAAGTTACCTTTGGGAGAAAATAAGCAAAGAACACATAGGACTTCTCTGTAAATTGTTTGGCAACTTCTTGTGAATCTATAATTATTTCAAAATAAAAAGTTTATAAACTTTATGAGAGCTTGGGCTGTGTGTTTAGGAAGAGGTCTGGATGGTAAAAGACCGTTGTAGTCATTTGTCCCATCTCCTCCTTCTGCCTTCCTGAAAAATTGGTGGGTCTAAATCTTGAAAGTTTCATGGAAGTAAATGAATTCTCCTCCTTCTTGTGTCTGTTCTTCCTATTCTCGGCATTGACAGTCTTCATTATGAAATACACAAAAGTGGAGTAAAACTTTAGGAGAAGTTTTCAAAACCCTCTCTTCTATTTAATGATTTCTCTTCCTCATCTACTTGTTAGTCATCACCAGCATAGTAAAACTTACTGTGCACTTATTTCGTGCCGGTCACTGTTGCACATGTAAGAATCCCAACTTAAAAGAGAAATGGAAATTTTTGATTTACTTAACTCTGAACATCAAAGGATGACCTGGCTTCAGGCCTGGCCAGATGTCAGCATATATAACAATTTCCATCTGTCTCTCTTTCTCTGTCTCTCCATTTCTCGTGGCTACTTGGTATCCTTCCAAGACAGCCTCTCTGCATGTGGTAACCCACATGGTCCATGTATGTCAGACTCACAGAGAAAGAGAAAGCCTTTGCTATAGCTCTGAGGCAAATTCAGGGATCAATCCTTGAATCATGTGGGATTCTTACAGAAAAAGGAAGGGATGTTAGGCGGGCAAAAAAAATTTATGCACTCTTAGTTTACAGATAATCAAAACTGGATCTTTCAAAGGTCAATGAGTATTGCAGCATCTTGCTGCCAGTAGGTGGCGCTGCTCTGAATCAAGAGCTAGATTGTCTAGGTCCTCTGCTCAAGTTCTCAATCATGAGGTCATACTGCCTCCAAGAATTCTTGCTCTGCTGGTTACATAATCCCAGGGTCTAACAGCATTTCTATATTTATGTTTATTTTCTACCATATGCTGATTGACTCTTTTCTTTATAAATTCCATCTTCTCGAGTCTCCCACACTCACTAGGTCAGAATAGGAAACAGAACCCAGGACAACGAAAGATCGCTTTATCATTCCAATATAGTTATAGGGTGTATCACCATTTATACAGTAGATATATGCTTAAAGGTTGTACACTATTATAAATGAAAGTTTTATAGATCAGTTTTTTATTTTCCTTATTCATGTATATATATTTTTGTGCTTATTGCATGCCAAGTACTCTTAACACCGAGAACTTGAGTTATAGAACAATATGAAAGTGACCATAAGTGTTTTTAAAAGGATTAAAAACCTGAGTTGGTATTCTCCTAGCAAAGGGAGACAAATAAAAAAACAAACCAACAACTCTATAGATAGAAGTGTCTAGTATGATGTCAGGTGGTAATAAGTGTTAAGGAGAAAAAGGTGTGTAAAGGAGACGGGAAGTGCTGAGAGGAAGAGGGTGCTATTTACTATCCAGGGATCAGGGAAGGGAGACATCATCAATTATGTAACATATTTGCCTTGAGTGCTTTGCCCAATATAGAATTTACTCAACATTCCTGAAGGTCTCTATTATATGATAGAGTATAATGTGGTAGGATAGGAAAAGAGTTGAAGGCAATTCTTTGGTATATTTTTAAAGAGAATAAAAGTACAGGAGGAAAAAAAAAAAGTACAGGAGGATAGAAGGATGAGAAAAAGAAGCTCAAATTATTTTTATTGATCAACTACAATTGCCACAAATCAAGTGGTAGTTAAACCATTAAACATATGGATGTCATGGTGAGAATATCAGGGTTGATCTGCTTGGAAACACACTGAATTAAGGCAATGATTGCCTTAATTTTATTTTTCAGTTTTCTCTAAGAAGTAAATCTATTATTTTGCCTACTTCTACTTTTTCCCTTTAAGCTGTTTAAAAACTCTGAAATCAGGGTTGAAACTTAAGATTGAAAGTAGCTTACATATGTACTAATGGGTGAAAACATAAAAAAGGACCTGTGATTAATTTTTGAGGAAAAGGGATTTGACCACTTCATAGATGAACAAAGAGAATGAACTACTCAACATTGATTAATTTTATTCTTCTCAGAAATGTCTTAAATTTCTAGTATTTAATTTAGAGCAACATGACATACATCCATATACAACATGACATACATCCATATACATTGAGCAAACTCAAGTTATCTGTTATGGTCCACTTAAGAAATCAGAGCTAAAAGTATTTGAGACACTAGAGATAAAATGAGTAGTCATTACTCCTTTTATGATACTAACTGAAATGGTGCTTATTTTTATATTCAGAAACTCATTCCAGGTCTCTGTTGATTATTTTATTTTAGCATTTTTTAAAAGATCAAATAATATCAATTTTCTTTTCCTTTCTTTCAATTACCTTTGACCAAATGCAGTAAAAAATTTTATTTTAACACACCTGTGTAAAGAAATTACATATTTTTTTCATAAATACAGATGTCTTTAGAAAATATAATTGTTTTGACTCATTTTTAAATAGATTGAAAAACCAGTCTAGTGATAAAAAATTGTTGTACAACTTATTGTGTAGAAATAATAAATTTTACTTTATCCTTGTATTTTTTAACTGTCATTTAATTTTAGGTTCCATTTTTATAAAACTTCCTGTGTCTGGAAATATCTGTTTTGCTGCCAGCTTTGCCAAGATGTGATTCATAAGCATGTCAAGAAAATCTAATAAATCTTTCATTAGTGTGTATAAATATTTTAATTGCAATTTAAGGAACAGAGAAAGGTTCTGCCTTCAACGGATTGGAATTTTTTTTAACGTCATGTTTCAAATTAGTAATAACAGTGCTGCATTTCTATAATGGCTTTACCCTCAGAACATCTATCATGTGAAAATCTAGCCTTGTGGGCACCAGTGTAACTGCAAAAAGTTATTGACTTTTTGCTTTTTAAGAAATTCTCTTATTACTTTTCTCAAAAGGAATTTATCTCTAAAGTCTCTCTGCAATAAATCTATGCTGCTTTCAGGCTGCATGGCAACCTTCTCTGGCCTGTACTTAGAGAATTCACCAACAGTTTCTCCACCCACAGCTCCTCCTGAATGCAAGAGATTGAAGAGATGAAAGCTAGATCCTTGTGCAAAGACATTAGCAAGAATGTCTCTTGAACATACAAATCTTTTATTCACCATTAGTCCACATCTCACTCACTATGTGCATCGGATGAACCTGAAAAACAACCTCAAGCGGAAGGACTTTTATTCCTGTAAACTGTTTAAAATAAATTTTATCAAATAATTAGAGAAAATAAGAAGAGTTTCCCTCTCCTGTAATAATGTTGCATTTCTTAAATTTTGTGAGCTGCTACATCATTATCAGGGCAAAGTTAATTATCCTACAACAGAAAGCCTTAAGAAATGTAGATGTATTTGGTCTGTGGTCCTCCATTTCTTGTATTAATTATTCTTTTCTTGTCTCTTAGAAGAGTGTTTTTCCTGCGTTGATTTCTCAGTACACTGTAGTTCCTCCAAAAGTCTTTCTGAGTCGAGAGATTTTCCTGGAAGCAGAGAGGTCGATATCTACCTAGCTTGAAGACACAGATGGGAAAAGGAAAAGTTAGGATTATTGGAGTTATTATAAAATGTATGAAATACTATTGTTCAAAGAGAAGGCAAACTCAAGTTATAAACTGGGAATTTCATCCAGATGCCAAAGTTGTTTGTGGAAAGAGCTGAAAAGTATCCTTGTCACTAAATAATAGATACCCATCTTCAGAAGTAACTAGACCCCCAATCATTTGGTCATTTTCTTGTAATTGCCACAAATGGCCCTCTCGCCTTGAACCTGTGCTCTGTAACCCCACAGTTGGCTTCTCCCCTGAATTCTATTTAGAGACCAAAGGCTAAATTGAGTCTTCGGAGCAGTTTGCTTTTCACTTCCATAATCTCAACAGAACTTTACTCTTCAGTATTAGATACCCTTAAGCAAAAACTTTTCTCTAAATTTCAAATTTGATATTAGGGTGGTATTTCTAAGTGGATCATCCTGCATGAACTTAAGCAGTAAGTAACAGAAAATGGGGAAGATGCATGACGAGGTACAGGTGGTCTTAGAAAAGATCAAACAAGACACAGAGTTTTCAGCATCTTGTTAGTCTATAAATCTTACAGGTGACACTGGCTTAATAAATGTTTCCTGAATGAGTGAGTGTCCTATAAACCATTTAGAACAGGTCATCACAGAATCCACTTGCCACTATTTATATAATGATGCTATTCATAAATAACAGTTATATCAAAGTGACTATTAAGACCAACATTCTCCATCTGGGTTTTACGAAGTATATATTTTCTGCCCTGAAAAAATTAGTTTAATGACTATAGCATGATACAGACATGTCTTAGGTGAATGCCTTCACAAAGCTCTAGAGGGGGATTTCATAGTTACCAAGAACATCCAGGACTGTTATTTGTTAAATAACAAAATTTGTTATTTATTTAATGCCAAAAATAGACAAATTTTTCTTGTGCTAAATTGCAGAGGCTGCCATCCTCTCCCACAGGTCATCATCATCGTATCTGGCCTGAACTTCTTTCTGTTTTTTCTTTAAATTGAGGTGTGATTAACATACCATAAAATTTATCCTTTTAAAGTGTACACTTCAATGATTTTTAGTATATTCACATCATCACTGTCTAATTCCAGCACACTTTTTATCACCCTAAAAGGAATGCCCCTAAAAAGAATCCTCTATTCTTATTAGCAGTCACTCTTCTTTCTTCCCAGCCCCTGGAAACTACTGATCTATTTTCTTTCTGTATGGAGTTGCCTCTTCTGCATATTATGTATAAACGGGATCATGCCATTTGAAACCTTCTGTGTCTGACTTCTTTCCCTTAGCATAATGTTCTCAAGGTTCATCCATGTTGTAGCATGCATCAGTACTTCCTCCAGTTTTATGGCTCTGGTGTGGACTTCTCCCATGTTCTCCCTGCTTCTACTGGGGTCCTCCACAGTCTGTTCTCCACTGAAGCCAGGGTGATGTTTTGCAAATGTAAATCGAATCATCTCACTCTTCTACTTAAAATCCTTCAAAGACTTCCCATTTTACTTAGAGAAAAAAATTGAACTCCTTCCCGTGGTCTCTAAGACCTTTCAATGATCAGGACCCCACCCTGCCTACTTCCCAGCATCAGCTCCACCTATTCCACTTACTCACTCTGTACCAGTTCTGTGCCAGTTACACTGGCTTCCTTCTGCTCCTGGAAACTTCAGGCTTGGCATTTCTTTCAGTTCCTGCCCCAGGGCCTTTACACTTGATGGTCCCATTGCCTGAGGCTCTTTTTTCACAGATCTTTCTGGTTTCTTCTTATCTTTCAGGCCTCTCATATCATCCCCTCAGAGAGGCAACCCTAGATAATCCTGTGTCAAGTATCTTTCCCCCAACTCCCAGTCACCTTCTATCATTTCATTACCCTGTTTTCTTTATAGCATTTACTACTATCTGAAATTGTTCTGTTTTCTTTCCTTGCTTATTATCTACCTCTCCTTGAAAATCTATCAACCCCATGAAGGCAGAGACTTTAACTGACTTGGTCTCTGCTATATCCCAAGCTTCTAGAATGGAACCTAGAAGGTGCTCAATTAATATTTGAAGGAATGCATGGCTATCTTGCCTAGAACTCCTAAATCTTCCAGATCTTGCCCCGACTCTCAGCTCCTAAAGCGGGGTCTCTTTATTAGACTTTACTAGACTTAGCTATTGCCAACTACTGCCTGCCTGAGTTTCCATCTGTTGCTGACTCTCCCATTCTCCTGACATTCAACCATCCCCCCCTTCCTAATGCTCTCCATGATGACTTTTCTAGATACCCCTGTCACAAGCTAGCAGGTCTCACTAATCTGTAGGTCCATGATTTAATTTAGCCTTCATTCTTACAGGTTGTAAACAGAAAGCACAGTCCGGTTGCCAATTTGCAAGAGATAAATAGGTGAGAGGAATCAGTATGGTACCAAGAATCAAACTTTCAGTCTTGAACAGAGTAAGTAGGAATGCATTAGATGCTGCACTATACCTGGTGGTAGATACTGATGTATAAGCTCATGTTAGATGAATGTGAACTAAATACAGATTGGAATGTTCCTAACTAAATTGTTAAGCCTCCACTGTAGAGATCTGGGATCTTGCTTCTTTGGAATATTTGGACAAAAGGGAACCTTGGGAATCAGCTTCTTCCCATTTAGATATTTGTGGAATTCCACACCCCACCCCCGCCCCACTTAGCTCCTAGGTAAATAAAGTATCTATTTTCCCTCTTTCCCTCATCCATCTTCTCTTATCATCCAAGTCACACAATAGCACGACCATTTGTCTGCAAGTCTTTTCTTAAGCATTTCTTCAAAATAACAACTCATATACAGTGAGTAAAAGGAAAAGCCACATATAGGGAGGAAATAGTTGCCACACAGTTAACCAACAAAAGCTCCAGATGCATAAAGCATTTCTATAATGGGTAAGAAAAAAACTAACAACCCAAAGGGGAAGAATGGGCAACAGAGATAAATGGACATTTCACTGAAGAGAAAACAATAATGGCCAATACATTTGTGAAAAGATACTCATCGTCATTAGTAGTGGGAGTTGCAAATTAAATCCACAGTGAGATACCACACCCACCAGGGTGGCAAAGGTTTTTGCAAGGATGTGCGGCAATGGAAACTTCATGCACTGCTAGTGAAGTGTAAATTGATACAACATATTGGAAAACAATCCAGTGTTTAACTAGATATCCCTATGACCTAATAACTCTATTCCTAGGTATATAACTCAGAAAACTCTTACATATGTGTACTAAGGGCCATGTACAGGAACATCCGGAGCAGCCTGATTCATTCAGGAAAAAACCTTGTAATACACAAGTCATTTCCTTTCCTGACCTGCTGGGGGTATAAAAAGCATCAAGCCCACTATTTTCAGGTTTTTCTGCTCTCACTGACAGCTCACCCCACACAAGTGGCTGAGACTAGTGATCTTTCACTGCGCCTCCAGGGGACAAAAGAAGGCAATGGGAAACCAGAGCCTTCTTCCCCGGCCCAACATCCTTATTTCATTTACAGTCTTTGCACTACTTTTTTACTACTTTGGGGATAAATCAAGGTACACACAGTCTTGACTCAAATCTATTCTCATCCATCTTTGAACCTGGACCAGACTCTATAATCTGGCCTTGTTCACATGCTTCATGGGTACAAGGAACTTTAAAGTGGTAGGCATTCTTTTTTTCACTTTATCTATCAGGGTTATTCTCTTGCCTCTCTGTATTTCTGCCAGAGCACCATCCCAATGGGCCTTGTAATACAGTTATTTGAGTGTGGGTTTGGGGTCCTTTATTAAATTGTGATTTCCTTTAGGAAGATTACTAAATGTTGTATTCTTAAGGACATGTCTTGCATATGGTGGGTTGCACAGTGCATGTTCTGATACATTAAAATCCCTGATGTAGAGGAGAAGCACCTTCAGAGAGGAGAATGGCCAGCGGCTCCCTCACATGCTGATACCCTTAGATTGTTTAATATCTCTAAGCATCATCAAATGAGAATCATAATACTTGCATATCCCAGAGGTGCTGTGCATTTTAAATGAAATAGCACGGGAAAGTGCCTGACATAAAGATGTCCCTTAAGAAATGTTAATGTACTTCCTTTTCTACCCTTTCCTCAGCGTTCCTTTCAAAAGGAGGTCAAACAAGATCAGTCTTCCATCTTTCTGGAGAAGGAAATTAAAACTGTATCAGCTGGTGCCCTGGAGGAGGCTGCTTCGTGGATGTTTCCGCTTAAGAAGGAAAGTATGGAGAGGGATAGCAGAAGTCAGGTCACTCTGGAAATCAGAATGCAACAGCTAGGGAGTGACAGCAGGAGAAATGCATACGAAAGGGAGTTACCTTAGGACTGGAATTCCACAGGACAGCCAGCGACCTTCTAGAACTGTTAGAAATGTGGTGTGGTCAGGCCTCAGCAGCCCTTTCTTCTTAACCGTCTTTAACAGACAACTGCTTTTCCCTAAAAGGTCTCAGACCAGGTAGGAATTTGGAGAACACCACCACCATGAACCTGTGTTGCTCTAACATGCCCTGGGCGTTGGGCCAGGAGCTGAGGATGAGCAAGGGGACAGAACAGAGATGCTTGCACCGAGGTGGTGACTGGAGCGCTAGGACAGGAGGGAGGGGCAGAGAAGGCTTCCCGGGTAAGGTGCATAAGGGGTGTCCCAGGCAGAGCATCGCCACCGTCCAGCGTAAAAACCGGCATCCCAGCCTCTTCGGGCTGCCTGGCTTGCCATTTCCCTCCAGCTCCCATTCATTGCTTCCAAAGAAGGGAAGAGACTCGCCTCGTTTTAATTCCATTCTCCACTATCCCAGAGACCCTAGGGCGGGGGCGACGAAAATGAGTGGTACTCTGAGTCAGAAACTTGTGAAGGGTGCGCGGGAGCCGGCAGCGGGTTGGGAGTGACGCGAGGGAGGCCGGGGGCGGGGAGGTGACGCGCGCGGGGACCTCGCCGCCTCAGCCCACGTGTCCGCGAGATTTAAAAGTTGGCAGAGCGCGGGTGGGTCGGTCTGGCGGCCGAACTGGGCGAACAGCGCGCCAGGGACGCAGAGGCTCAGCCAGAGCATCGCTTGGAGCGCGGGCCTGTGCCGTGCAGGGTCCCGGGATGCTGCGAGCCGCGAGCCGCCGCCCCGGGCCGCCCCCCGGTCAGGTGGCCGCTGCGTCCCCGCTCCTCCTGCTACTACTGCTGTCTTGTTGCGCGGACATCTGCGGAGGTAAGCGGACCCCGTGCCTCCCAGGGCACCCGCGCCACCGCCTGGTCCCGCGCCGCTCCTCCCCGCTGTGATCGCCGCGCGCTCTCTTCCCTCCCTTTCTTGCCTCTTCTCTTGGCTTCTGAGATTTGCCACCCCCTCGTGCCGCAGGGCTCTCCAGGTTCTCGCTCTTAATCACAGGAGTGGGTCGGCGCCCCAGGGCAGCCAGCGGCGCAGGTGCCAGTGTCCGGGCTCGAGCGCGGAACTGGGCCTGGCCTAAATCCCCAGGCCGGGCAGCCTGAGGTCGGTGGAAACTTGTAGGGCTCCCTCGGGTAATGGGAGTTAAAACAGTGAAAATGAAAATGCTCTTCCTTTGACTGCAATCACTGGAGGGATTGACAGTGAAGCAAAACTAGAGTAGGTTTGATACTTCCCCTGCTGATGCGAGGTCAACTTGCAAAGTGCTCAACTTCCTTGGTGAATGAGCTCCTGTCTGTTCAGATAATCCCGAGCAATAACATGCCCAGTTCTGGCCGGATAGATGGGGAAAGAGTCAGCTCTGTGCCTCATAGGTTTTCAGGGACCAGATCAGGAAAAGGAATAGAGACCTTCTTACAATGCGGAGTTGGAGAAGCAAATGTGCAAGCCGGGCTTTCAGTCAGTGCTACAGCTAAAGCCAGTGAAGGCAGTTGTGGTTTGATAACAGTAGGGACTTCCTGAGCTTTGCTTAGAGGAAAGGTGTGGGAAAAGCAAAAGCAAGGTCAGGAAGGGGGGTCTGAAGCTTGGGAGACAGTGTAGAGCAGATGCAACTTGTTCCAGTGGAGAGATCACTTCCCTGTTCCCTTAAGGTTACCTTTCCAGGTACCTTGAGGGGACCATCCCTCATCTCCCAGCTCTGAGCCAGGGCCTCTCCAGTGCCAGCCACTGACCTACTAAGATCATGAATTTTCTAGCTTCTCAGCAGGTCCTCTTAGTTTCCCTCTGCTCTCCTTCCTGTCAGTAGGATAAAGGAGGGCTGACTGTTTCATCATTGCTCAGAATGTTAGGGACTTGAAACCATAACTGTAGGGACCTTTCTTAGCACATAGCCCAGCCTTCAGGTAGAGGTGGGGGAACTGAAACTATTATTCTTTTCCTAATTTTTTTTTTTTTTCTGTCATTGTTTTCCCCCTTTCCTTAAGGAACTGGAGATGTAGGGAGGTGGGAACACCTGTGCTTGAAAAGCAAGGTAATTTGGCTATGAAATCTAAGCAGTCAGAAGCTAGGAGACCTAAACTTTCTCCATCACATATTCAGCAGTGCTACAGCATGACTTATGCAAAGTAATATTAATTTTTTATTGGTAAAATTAGTTTGGTAATTTTTATTTACCTTATTAAGGAAGCAGATAATCATAGTTTAATTTTTTTCCTCTGTAAAGCAAATGTACTTTCCATGATGTTACGTACTATATGCTTGCAGTGATTTTTGCATCAGTGGGAGGTAACTTCTTTTTGGTGGGGAGGCAGGGGAATTTTCAGTCTTCTGGTGATTGAGCAGAAACTATAGAAAGCAGCAGCTGATTTCTTAAAAAGGCAAGTCTTGGGTTTTATTTTCAAAAGAGCGTATCTGGTGGTTGACCAATCATTTCATAAATATCCCCAATATTTCTCAAGCAAAGGGATGAGATACCTCTTTCCCTACACAGAGACCCCATAGACTACCCTTTTCTGTCTTCTTTCCCCTTCAGATCTGCTCTTGATACCAAAAACTTAATTTTATCTCTCTAAAAATGTGATGGGGAGGGAAGAGGGTGAATTTTTCCTAGTCTGATCTGCCCTAGTCCTGAGACCCTAAAGATAGCACTGGAGGGGAAGCATGACATACATAAGCAAAACTGGGAGATAATCTACCAAGATTAATCATTATACAACACGCAAGTGGATGTATTGAAAAACAACAAAGCAAATGCCACAACGCCAGAGGAAAAAAAAATCATGTCAATAAGTGCAACGTCCTTGGCAAAAATGAGTTAGCAGAGCATAAAATAGCAATGGGAAGATAAAGGACCAGCCACAGATTCGGTGGCTGGAAATGGTTTACTATTCAGAGAACATTAAAATATAGAAGGACATTTCCTGAAAGAGGGGCACATTTGTATATCTGCAACAAACTGTCACTTCATGTGGCCTCTGACAATAAGTGATCAAGTGCCCAAGACTAAATTAAGAAGTGTCTTTTCCTACTCAGGCCCTTATTCATGGAATAATTCTTAAAATTAAATTTAAAATTTAATTAAAATTTTAATTAAAATTAAAATTCTTAAAATTCAGTAACAGTTTCTGACTTCCAAACACTACACTAGTTAAGTACTAGCAATGAGAAAAGAAAATTGATACCACTTTTAGAATAATCAAGTCTGTTTTTCTTTCTCTTACACATGGTATATTTACAGATCACAAGTTGTCTATCCATATTATTTGCATTAGTTAGATTGTACAGTATAAGACTAAAGATTTCACTTAACTTGAAACTGATTGATCAAAAACAGTGCAGTTTTTAGGCTGTAGATGACAGCGGCACCGTCCCTGACAATACTTGCGAAAGTATCTAGTACGGCTATTTGATTAGTATAAAGCCCACATCTGGGGTATCTTGAGAGGTAAATCACATCAACTTCAGTTAACAAATAGACAAAGGGGGAAATTTTTTCCCTTATGTTTGGATTCAGTCATAGGATGTTAATGGTTTTCTATAAATTATAGATAAACATTTTGAAATTTTGGCTTCTCTAACCTTTTTACCCTGAGACTGTGTTTCATGTAAGAGCCCCAAAGTACCCCCTTTCGATTATATAAGTGCTTGGGACTAGGTTATACGTAATGGCAATTTTGGTGTGGCCCATGCAAGCTTGGGGACATGGAAGGAGGCAAACTCTCCATGCTCTTGGTAAGGCAGTAGGGAGGGGGAGCTTCCACTTTTACTGGAGGATGGGGGTTGGTCAGGAGAAGAAATAATAGGAAACTGTATTCTTTAAACAGGAATGACCTGTCAAACAGAGATTAACCATGGTATCTTGAGTGGAGAAATCAGAAGTACAGGCAGGTGAAGACTGAATCCAACACGTGGAATTCTTTGTGCATTTCCCTGCATCATACTTGACTCTGGTTCTCTTCAATCAAATACTGCTCTCTCCCTCCATTCCTCTTTCTTTTACCTTCCTATTTTTCAAAGCTGTGCACTCTTAGTAAAAACAGATGAGTAATGCATCCAAGCTGTAAGGAATGGGCCTATGGATTTTAGATTTTTTTTCATGACAACATTCATATACCCCTTTTGGAAATATTCAGACTTGTTAAAAAGGTTACCCCTAAAATGTTTATTTGAGCTCCCTAGTTCTGTCAAATAAGAGGCATCCTCTGTTTCTTTCTACAATGCGGTGCTCACTCCCCCTGGCTATTCACAGTTATTCATGGACCAGCAGCATCAGTATCACCGGGAAGCTTGCTAGAAATGCAGACTCTTGGGCCTGTCCCCGAATGACTGAATCAGAAGCTCATTTAAGTAAGATCACCAGGTGTTTTGCAGGAAAATTTGAGAAGCACAGCTTTATCCCCTCCTGAAAACAGAATCAGCTCAGAGTAATATCCACCAGACAACAGTGACTTGGGGATATACATTTGTGCTAGGGTGGGAAATATTTAATTGAGAAGTGTATAAGTTCATTTGTCCACCTTGAATAGCTGTCCCATGAAAGGGGATTCAAACAGATCACCTCTCTACTATGGACTACATGACCCCTGTAAGTTACTTCTAATGCTGGGTACAGAAAATGTAGCGAAATACTATTACTATTATTAGAACATAGATTAAATACTAGCACAAATGTTTGTGCACTCAAGGCAAGACATCTGAAAAGTGGTAGAATTAGAAAAAAAATCTGTCAGGATTTGGAGTCTGGTTTGAAATCTGCTTCTGCCATGTATATATTTTGGTGACCTGAGACAAATTACTTCATCTTTCCTTCCTTCAATTTCCTCATCTTAAAATGGGAATAAGTAGAATAGCTAACTTAAAAGGTTGGTATGAAGGTTAAAGGACATGATACATTTTATTTTATTTTATTTTATTATTATTTTTACTTCTACAGACAATTTTATTGACCTAGATTGAACATTTTAGAAAAACATTTTCTAAATGTTTACTGTAATGTATAGTTAATTTTCCCAATGTTAGTTAACCCTGGATTTTACAACTAAGCCTATAATTTTGTTACCAAATGTAATAAAAAGCTTTTAAAACCCTTTAACAATCAGTGGTATAAGTTTCACATTCTCCTGAATATATAAATTTGCTATAATTTACTTCTACTGATAACATTTGTATTGTTTCTAAGAGACCTTAACTCTTTATTTTCTGGAGCATATTATCATTAGTCACAAATAGTCTTTTTTTTTTCTGGTGATAAGAATGAATAGTAGGGGGGCTTCCCTGGTGGTGCAGTGGTTGGGAGTCCGTCTGCCGATGTAGGGGACACGGCTTCGTGCCCCGGTCCGGGAAGATCCCACATGCCGCGGAGCGGCTGGGCCCATGAGCCATGGCCGCTGAGCCTGCGCGTCATTTTTTTTTCTGGTGATAAGAATGAATAGTAGGAGCAGCATTTGTGAAACCGAATCTAATATGAAACTGACTCTTTCTTGTGAGTAAATTTGAATTTTGAAGCAGTAAAACGATAAGGTTTAATATAAAGCAAAATAAATTTTTTATGTTTATGATCTGCCAATTTCCCAGAAAAAGTTTTGTGGTGACTTTAGTTCTATTCCAGATAGGTTAAAATCACCAATGGACAACACATCTTTTATTCAGGTGCCATCTGAAAGTTTTAAAAATTTGTTGACTTAATATCACTGAACTGTCCACTTTAAAATGGTTAAAATGATAAATTTTGTTTTGTATATTTTACCACAATTTTAAAAAAATGTGTTGTTTGACCATTTTTAGTTTTTATAAAGGTATTATATTAGCATAACAATGAAAAATTAAAAAGACCACCTCTAATCTCATTATCCTATCAAGCAATATTTACATTTTTATTTTCTCTTCCTGTTGTCTATAAACATAGTTCCACATAGCTTCAATATAATTTTCCATTCTTATCTTTTCATACTAAATTTAAATTTTATGATTCATAGTTATACTTTTTTTTTTTTTTTTTTTATTTTTTAATTGCACACATGTCTATAAACCTAAAAAACAGGTTTTCTCTTTTTTTATACAGCAGGTTCTTATTAGTTATCAATTTTATACACATCAGTGTATACATGTCAATCCCAATCGCCCAATTCATCCCACCACCACCACCACACCCCCAGCTGCTTTCCCTGCTTGGTGTCCATACGTTTGTTCTCTACATCTGTGTCTCTATTTCTGCCTTGAAAACCAGTTCATCTGTACCATTTTAATAGTACCATGTCATCTGCAAACAGTGACAGCTTTACTTCTTTTCTGATTTGGATTCCTTTTATTTCTTTTTCTTCTCTGATTGCTGTGGCTAAAACTTCCAAACCTATGTTGAATAACAGTTGTGAGAGTGGGCAACCTTGTCTTATTCCTGATCCTAGTGGAAATGGTTTTAGTTTTTCACCATTGAGAATGATGTTGGCTGTGGGTTTGTCATATATGGCCTTTATTATGTTGCAACTCAGTGATTTTTAAGTAGACTTAAGGAGTTGGGCAGTCATTTGCCTATTAATGTTTTCTGTATTGATTTGAAAGAGTTCTATATTATAAGGATATTTACCATCACATTTTATTAAATATGTTTCATACATTTTGGAAGTTTTCATTTGTCTTTTAATTTAAATTAATTTGTGATTTATGGTAAGATAAGTTTGGATGAAGGTGATCAAAAGGTACAAACTTCCAGTTATAAGATGAGTAAGCACTAGGGTTGTAACATACAACATGATGACTGTAGTGAACACTGCTCTGTGGTATATTTGAAAGTTAAGACAGTGTATTCTGAGAGTTCTTATCACAAGGAAAAAAACGTTTTTTTTTTTTTGGTATCTATATGATGTGATGGATATTAACTAAATTTATTGTGATAATCATTTCACAATATCTGTAAGTCAAATCATTATGCTGTATACCTTAAACTTATTCAGTGCTGTATGTCAATTACATCTTCATAAAACCGGGAAGAAAAAAAGCAGAAGAAAAAAAGATCCTCACTCATCATAGTTAACGTGCTACAACATCATACCATTTGCATAAATTTTATCTGATTCTTCATCATCCAAATTCTGTTTCAGGATCACACTGGCAATACCCTGGAGGCATTGTCTTACTTGAAAAATGTTATTTCAGTTAGTTGAATATCATTCTTTACAAGATTTAAGTCAAACAAGGTCCAGCACTAAATCCAAACCAAAGTATATGTGTCTGTAATAAATTTCTGCCCCTGCATTATTCATACATAGTGGCATAGATGATTCTTCAAGCGTTCTGAATTAAGTACAATGGATTTCTCACTTTTTTATGTTCTGTCCTATAAGCCTTTTTGTACTTTTACTCCTCCTTAACAAATAAGGTATTGTTTCATCTCCACCAAAAAAAAAAAATAAATAAAAGTTGTGCAGCTATCACAATTTTCCATCACCCCCCAAATATCTGTTATGTCCATTTGCAGTCAATCCGCATTCCTACCATCAGCCCCAAGCAACCACTAGTCTTTCTATCACTATAGGTTTGCCTTCTCTGGACATTCCATATGAATGGATTCATACAGTATTTGATCCTTTGCATCTGGCTTATTTGATTTAGCATGATATGTTTGAGATTCATCTCTGTTGAAGCATATATCAGTAGTTCATTCCTTTTTATTGCCAACAATTTTCTATTGTGTGGATGTACTACATTTTGTTTATCTCTTTACCAGGTGATGGACATCTGCATTGTTTCTGCTCTGAGCTTATTATGAATAATGCTGCTATGTGCATTCATGTACAAGTTTTTGTGTAGACATATAAGAAATTCACTCTTGAGAGTAATGTCTTTGTAATGTTTTAAGGTTTATTTAATAATTATGTCTCTTTATACTAAGTCAGATGTTGAAATATCTAGTTGAAATAGGAGGGTAGTGATGTACAGTGAAAAATGAGAAATATCATCCAAAAGTAAATCAAAACTTTATCATCCAAAACTTTATTTTTAGGTGCTCCAATATTGCCTCAAGGATTTCAGCTGGAACAAGAATTACAATTGTGGAATGAGGTAAAGAATTATCCTTACGCAAACTAGTGGAAACTTTACCCTTTTTAAAATTATCACGGTGAAGTGAAATAATGTAATTGAGCTTTGGGACAACTGTGATTTTACTGACATTCTGAATTCAGAATTATTCTCTTTATCAAGTGAAAGAAGGAAAGATGAAGAAGAAACCAAAAATACAGTAAGTGGTAAATTAAGGTGGCAGAAATATGTCCTGATAATAGAGTAATTATAATAAATATGAATGTGCTGAACTATACCCCTTAAAAGAGATTCTCAGGCTGGATTTTAAAAACAGATTTAGCAATATGATCTCTGTAAGAGTCACACTGAAAGCAGAAAACAAAAAATGGCTAAGAATGGAAAATGACATACCAAGCAAATATAAACTGCAAGAAAATTGTAGTAGCAGTCTTAATATCTGATAAAATAGAATTCGAATGCACAAACCATTTTAACAGACAAAGCAGGATCTTATACGCTGATAAAAGAACAACAGAGCAAAAAGGTACAGCCATCATTAATATATATTAACAGAACAATCTCAAAATTTATTTAACAGTTGATAGAAATTCAGGGGAAAATAAATAAATGAACATTTGTAGTTGGATATTTTAATATTCCTCTCTCAAAACTGATAGTTAAAGCAAATAGCACACAAGTACATATGTCAAAGACCCAACAGTACAATTAATAAATTTGAATTTGAACTACTAGAAATATTTTTAAAAACCTGTACTAAACAGTATGAACATTCTTTTTGAGAATAATTGGGGCATTTTAAAAAAACAGACCATGTCTTAGAAGACAAAGAAAGTTTTCATCACTTAGGATCCATTTTAAATGTTTTGCAATCATAATGCAATAAAGTTAGAAACTATTAACAAAAGTATAACTTAAATATCCCATCTGTTAGGAAAATAAGTGGAATTTCGGTAAATAGCCCTAGACTGAAAAAGAATGACATTAAAAATATTATGAGTCAAAATTTGTATGCTACAACTAAAACAGTAACTAGAAAGGAATTTTAACTTCATATATATTTATCAGGAAAAAAGAAAATTTAAAAACAAATATGCGTAGCATTCAACTGAAAAATGTGGGAGAAAAGAACAACAGAGAAAATTCAAAGAAACAGGAATGAAGTAAATGATAAAAATACGGGCAGAAATAAATATTAAAAAGAGAGAGGAGAGAAAAACTCAACAATATTAACAAAATCATATGTTTGTTCTTTCAAAATGTTAATAAGTACTGGCAGTACTGACTTAAAAAGGCAGAGGAGAAGATAAAGATAAAAAAAGACATACACTGAAAAAGGGTAGATCACCAAGAAAAAGAGAGATTTAAAAAATGTTTTATACGATATTTGCTTTTCTTCTTCTGACTTCCTTCACTCTGTATGACACTTTATAGGTCCATCCGTGTCTCTACAAATGACCCAATTTCATTCCTTTTTATGGCTGAGTAGTATTCCATTGTATACATGTACCACATCTTCTTTATCCGTCCATACCAAGGGGGAAAGTGGTGGTGTGGGAGGAATTGGGAGACTGGGATTGACACATATACATTATTGATACTATGTATAAAATACACATCTGATGGGAACATACTGTAATAGCACAGGGAACTCTACCTAATGCACTGTGGTAACCTAAATGGGAGGGAAGTCCAAAAGAGAGGGGATATCTGTATGTGTATGGCTGATTCATTTTGTTGTGCAGTGGAGGCTAACACAAGCAACCATATGGTTTACATACCATATGGTTGTAAAGCAACCATACTCCAATAAAAATTAATAAAAAATAAAAACAAAAAAATTTTTAATGTTTTAAATAAGTATTATGGACAATTGACTGGCAAAGTTTGCACAACTTAGTAAATAAACTAAAAACTAGTGAATTGTGTCATGTTGGTCTGGAGTCATCATACTGGTCTAGACAAAAGTTATCAACTAAGGGATGGACAGTGGTGGGTCATGACTCGTAATTTAAAAAGTCCGTGGCTGCAAAGGCCCTATGGAAAGACCCCTTGTTATTTGTAGTTCTGAACCAGAGAGTTCATATATTCTGTGGTTCAGTTTGAAGGTCTGTATTCAAAACATGAACTTTAGGTCCAGTAACAAGGTAGTTAGAGTATAGATTTACTGCTTTACCTATCAATGACATCACCCTCTAAACTGATAAAGAAAAAAACAGATTGAGGAGACTCAGTGCCCCTCTAATCTGATGGGACTCCCATCCTGCGTTAGTCCCATAAACCCACAGATTTAGGGCATATCTCAGGGAGAGAAAAGAGGGGCACTGGGAAGCGGCAGCTGTTCTACTACCTTAAGGCGTTCTCTGCTCTAACTAGTTGAGTTATAGCCTTCATCTGAGGCAAGCTAATTCTTGCTACCATCAGGGTTAAATTCAGACATTTATCCTGACCCACAAGCCTAATTTCTGTGTGTACATATATATTCTCTAGAAGGCTATTATATCAAGCTGTTATTTTCTTTCTAGATAAATGGGATAATAGCTTAAAAAAAAAACTAGTGAATTGTACACTCTAAATGGGCGAATTGTACAGAATCTGAATTATATTTCAATAAGCTATTACCCCTGCCAAAGCATTATGGACAGTTATATGGTAATAATTTTGAAAACTTAGATGAAATGAATAAATTCCTAGAAAAACATCTGATGCCAAAAAGGTGCTATAGTAATACAATAAGCACTGAAGAAACAATTTCTTCTTTCCTTCTAATCATTGGCCAAAGGCCTCCAGTACTATGTTATACAAATAAATGTAACTAAAGCTTCTCCATAGGGCATAAATTTGCTCTAGAATTTTGTTATATAACCTTTACCTAGTTAAGGAACTTCTATTCTTCTCCTATCTTCCTAAGAGTTTCGTTAATCCTAAATAAAATGTGAACTTAATCAAATGTTTTATCTGCACCAATATTGAGATAAGCAATATGCCTTTTCTCCTTTAATCTATAATCATGATGAATTACATTAATAAATTGCTCGCTCTTAAACTATTAGAGCTAAGATGAGAATTCAGAAGAGTTTGGGATATAATACCAATATACAAGAATCAATAACATTTCTTTTCACTAGGAAAAAGTAACATGAAAATATTACATCATTCACAATGGCAACAAAAACTATAAGTATCTAGGAATTAACCAAAAATACACAATGGCTTATGGAGAAAAAATTAAATTTTAATAAAGGAGTTAGAAGATAATGTGAATATATGGAGAGACGTTCTTTGCTTTTGGAGGGAACAATTAATTTAATGTAATAAAAATATCAGTTCTACCTAAATGAGTCAATGTAAACCCCATAAAATCAATGCAACCCAATCAGAATTCCACTTAACTTCTTTTTGGAAAGTTTATAAATTTAACCTAAAATTGATGTGGAAAAATAAAGGTCTACAGATGGCTAAGGAAATTTTAAATATAAAGAGCTAAGAGCCAGAACTTGCCCTACCAGATTTCAAGATATACTAAGAAATTGTACTAATAAAAAAGGTATGGTGAGGGCGTAAGAATAGATGAATGAACCAGTGGAACTGAGACTAGAGCTTGGAGAGTTTAGCAGACACTGTCAGTGTCCTGTCATATCCCTTTGTCATTCACCATTCTAGCACACTCCAAATTTACTGTTTCTAATTGTGAGCACCTGTGACTCTGCCTGTTTGGCCTATGCTCAGGACAGACCAGAAGTGCCTGGGACCAAATGCCCCCACCACAGGAATAGCCATCAGTTGGTGACCCAAGAGAGTTGGTGGATGAATACCTTAGCTGCCTCTCCCCTCAGGTGGGATAACTCTGAGATGTATTCTGCATTGTGTCTCAGAGTACCCCAGGCAGATTGATCCCAGTTACAATGGCGGTAACCTGCTTGATAACATACCCTTGATTGGATTCCTTCCCTTCCCTGTTTTACTTCTCCACTCTTCTACCAGTGCTTTTTGGGTTAACTTCCAAATGATCTACTCATATCCACATCCTTATCTCAAGGTCTGTTTCTGGGGGAACCCAACCTAAGACAACCTGAGACAAATGCATGTGCACATAAACTTAACTTATAGTAGAAGTAACACTAAAATTCAGAGGCAAAAGGACAGATTGTTCGGCAAATGAGGGTTGAGAAACTGGCTCACTGTATAGAGAAACATAAAATTAACACCCCATACAAAGGTGGGCTCCAGGTGGATTAAAGGTCTAAACATACAGGGTAAAATTATAGAGTTAATAGGAAATATCTTTTCTATTAGAAAAACATCTTTGTGAGCTAGGAGCAGGGAAAGGCTTCTTTCCACAAATTTTAATAAGTTTTTCCATAAAAAATTTCCATAAGTTTTTCCATAAAAAACTTCCACCATAAATTATAAGGCCAAAAACTTCATGACTTGAATTACATTAAAAGTAAAGATTTCTGGGCTTCCCTGGTGGCGCAGTGGTTGAGAGTCCGCCTGCCGATGCAGGGGACGCAGGTTCGTGCCCCGGTCTGGGAGGATCCCACATGCTGCGGAGCGACTGGGCCCGTGGGCCATGGCCGCTGGGCCTGCGCATCCGGAGCCTGTGCTCCGCAACGGGAGAGGCCGCAGCGGTGAGAGGCCCGCGTACAGCAAAAAAAAAAAAAAAAAAAGAAAAGATT
>NW_020173388.1:4449194-4480739 GCF_003031525.2 Neophocaena asiaeorientalis asiaeorientalis
CAGTGAGAGGCCCGCGTAAAGAAAAAAAAAAAAAAAAAAAGTAAAGATTTCTTTCAACAAAGGACTCCATTGAAAAAATGTAGGAGCCTTTGAAAGAAGATATTGACAGTGCGTAAAACTGATAAGGAATTAGTTTCTAGAATATCTAAGAAATTCTAGCTAATTGGATAAAGACAGGAATCCAAGGTAAAGATAGTCAAATTATAGAAGAATTTACAAAGAGGAAACCTAAAGACCTACAAGCATCTAAAGAGATGCTCAAATCCATTAGTAACAATGACATGAAAATTAAGACAAAAATATTGTCACTTTCTATCCATTAGACTGGCAAAAAATTGAAATCTAGAGAATGGCAAACGTTAGCAAGGATGTAAGGGTGTAGGAATCCCCATGCACTGCTGATGAGAGTGTCAACTGGTGTAGCCATCTGGAAAGCCGCCTAGATATCCCCATGGTCTAGCATGCCCTCTCCTGAGTATGTAGCCCAAACATATTCTCCTACAGAACCATATGTGCAGGACAGATACAAGGAGGTAATGGGAGGAGTGGAGGGAACCAGCCTCGCATCACTGGGGAGTAGGTAGGCAACATGTAGTGCATGCACATTATAAATACTCTATGGCAGTTAGGAGCAACACACTAGAGGTATCCAGGAGCAGGGAGAGGTCTTAAAGTATAGTGTTAAGTTAAGAAAAGTAAGGGCTTCCCTGGTGGCGCAGTGGTTGAGAGTCTGCCTGCTGATGCAGGGGACACGGGTTCGTGCCCCGGTCCGGGAAGATCCCACATGCCACGGAGCGGCTGGGCCCGTGAGCCATGGCTGCTGAGCCTGCGCGTCCGGAGCCTGTGCTCCGCAACAGGAGAGGCCACAACAGTGAGAGGCCCGCGTACCGCAAAAAAAAAAAAAAGTAAGAAAATACCATATGTGCACAGCAAACAGCAGTACAGATTTTATAAGAGCATAAACAGGGGATACACATCAAATACATTAGAAGAGCTGCTTATGGGAGGATGGTATAGGAGTATGAAATGGAAATATAAAAGGATAAAGAAAGTGAGTCCAGTGATGATAGAAAGCTATGAACTGAGGAGAATACCCTTTATACCTAAGCCACCCCCTAACAAAATACATAAGGGCAAAGATAAGACAGATGATAAGGGCCAAGTACTAAAGAGTCTTAAATAGCACAGAAATTTGTAAGACTATTTTAAGGGCCTCTGCCTTAGTATATCATAATACATGCTAGAAAAATATAAGCAAGATGAAGAATAATTTAAAAACAGATATTAATGTAGAGTACAGAAACATTTAGTTTGGCTTGAAATTATATTTCTGAGGAAAATCTTTGAAAAAATACTTTTAGATGATAATGCTGGGGAAAAGACTCAAATGGAGCTGTTAAAACACTGTACGCTCTTTTATAGAAAAAGATACTTAAAGAAGATGCTAAGAACATATAGTTAAGCTTTCTGCTGGAGGTTTTAAATATTACATGGCTATTCAGATGCTAGAAACACATACTTTTCAAAGCGTATACAGAGACCTAACCATTTTCAAACGGGTTCATCAATGGACTCCACAGAGTTCTCAAAAGCATTAGTGGCACTTAAAACCATTAGGGCCATAAGCTGAGTGAAGTGAACAAATGCTTACCCAAAGGGAGAGTGGGTGGGCAGTGCAGCCGTGCCTTTTAAAGAAAGGAGAACAAAGACTGAAAAGCTTTGCAGTTATCTCCTAATTTGATTAATTGGTGTTTTTTCTTATTCTGATGTTTTTATCCAAGCCATATTGATGCACTGATTAGTGAGCCCTGAAGTTCAAGGGTCCGCTGTCCTTGGACACGGCCACCTCATACAAATGAGCAGCCTGGGCTGGGGGTGGACAGCTTTCCCCTTGAGCATGTAAAGTCTTCAGATACCTAAACATCACCACAATTTCGAGAGGGACCACTTCCTCCTACCCTACTAGAGCAAATTAAATCACATTTGGGGGTGATACATAAAGCATTAGTCACAATTTGAAGCTTAAAAGGGTATCTTTTTCGCTTTCCCCTTCTCAATTGACTTCTCTTTTTATTTTTTTCCCCACAAACTCAATGCAATTTAATTAAAGAATATTTATTGAACACTTATTTGGGCACATTAGGTAGCCCCTTCCCTCAAGAAGTTTACCACTGTCTGTGTGTGTTTGTATCCATGATTCTGGGTTTATATGGCATGGAAGAGGGAGCAGGTGGATGGACACAAGGGACAAATAGAATAAAACAATTCTCCCAGTATTTGTGATATATAGAGAGGATAAGTTCTGTGAACATAAAAAGGAGACATAAACGTATGCTTTTCTGTCATACCGTATACCTTTGTTATTCTCTAAATTACAGAATTATATATATTAGTTCATGTTCAACTTGGAAACCAGAGGAGCTTGAGAAATTATGACTAAAGGGTATGATTATCCCCCTTCAGTTTAGTGTGAGAATGACAATTAAATTAAATTCAACAAACAATTCTGAAACTAGAAGGGGGCCCCTGAGATGTTATGCCATAAATAGGACTCAACCTAAATCATCCCAGACAGACAAGAATCAGTACCATTTTTTCCAGTCCCATTTTAAAAGGCCGCCAAAGAAATAAATGCCATAGATAACTCTAGACACCTAGCTTAGTGCTTAAGTTCTCAGCACAGTTTTTTAATGATTAGTATAAATCTCACACTACAGTTTAAGAGGGGCTAATTGTGGACTCTGGGAGGGCTCATGCCAAGGAGTACTTCCCCAAACTTCTGCTGCCAGTGTCCTTGTCCCCACGGTGAGCCACAGCCACCCCCCTGCCTCTGCGGGAGACCCTCCAACACTAGCAGATGGAAGCTTTAGACAAAACCGATCAAACCTCACCTCTCTACTAGTGCACCCCATCTCAGCATCTCTCGTTGCAAAACTCATCTCTTCGCTGAAAGATAGAATCACACACAGTGCCTGTAGCCCTCTAGAACTTCCAAATAATGAGGAAAGAATTGTCAGCATGCAGATTTAGACAGTCACAAAATTTGAAACAGTTACTAATGTTGTTGGATATTTAAAAGGCTCGGGGCTTCCCTGGTGGCGCCGTGGTTGAGAGTCCGCCTGCCGATGCAGGGGACGTGGGTTCATGCCCCAGTCCAGGAAGATCCCACGTGCCGCGGAGCGGCTGGGCTCGTGAGCCATGGCCGCTGAGCCTGCGCGTCTGGAGGCCTGTGCTCCGCAACGGGAGAGGCCACAACAGTGAGAGGGCCACGTACCGCAAAAACAAAAACAAACAAACAAAAAAAGGCTCGACATCTCCAGACCGTTATATCATAGTTGGCAGCCATCATCATACCGCATACAGTTGTAATGGACAAGAATGGGCCAGCAGCACTGCCATCATCACAGGTTTTATTCGGGCCTTGATGTTACGAGTCAAGAAAGGGTGGAGACCAGACCGCACTATTGTTTTCTGTTCATGGGGTGGAACAGCTTTTGGAAATATTGGCTCATATGAATGGGGAGAGGATTTCAAGAAGGTTCTGCAGAAAAATGTTGTGGCTTATGTTAGTCTCCACAGTCCTGTAAGCGGTAACTCAAGTCTCTACCCTGTAGCTTCACCATCTCTTCAGCAACTGGTAGCTGAGAAAAATAATTTCAACTGTTCCAGAAGAGATGAGTGCCCAGAAACAAATATCAGTTCTGTACAGATGCAAGATGATGCCAGTTACTTCATCAACCATCTTGGAGTTCCCACCGTGAGGTTTACTTATGAGGACATCAAAGCATCAGAGGGTCCAAGTTTTCTCTCTGAAGGCTTTTCCCCTAAATGTGCAACAAAAATTGAAGAAATGGATCCTTTTTTCAACCTTCACGAGGCCATTACCAAGATCTGGTGTACCCCCAGCAGAGCTTTGTAATAACATTCAGCAGAAAGTGCTTCACAAATGTGTGTGCAGAACAGTGGAAACAAGGTCTTTGGCAAGGCCTCCTAAACATCTCATCAAAACTCCGCAGAGGGACTTCCCTGGTGGCTCAGTGGTTAAGAATCCACCTGCCGATGTAGGGGCCACGGGTTCAATCCCTGGTCCGGGAAGATCCCACATGCCGCGGAGCAACTAAGCCCATGAGCCATAACTATGGAGCCTGCGTTCTAGAGCCCACAAGCCACAACTACTGAAACCCATATGCATAGAGCCCATGCTCCACAAGAGAAGCCACCGCAATGAGAAGCCCACACACCGCAAGGAAGAGTAGACCCCATTCGCCACAACTAGAGAAAGCCAGCACACAGCAACAAAGACCCAACGCAGCCAAAAATAAATAAATAAAATTAATTAATTAAAAAAAATAACTCCACAGAAAGAAGCCCTCAAGATAAATTAGGAGTGTGGGATTAACATATACACACTTCTGTATATAAAATAGATAATCAACAAGAACCTATTATACAGCACAGGGAACTCTACTCAGTCTTCTGTAATCACCTATATGGTAAAAGAACCTGAAAAAGAATGGATATATGTATATATATAACTGAACCACTTTGCTGTACACCTGAAACTAACATAATGTTGTAAATCCACTATATCCCAATATAAAATAAAAATTAAATGACTTGGTGAAAAAAAAAAACACAAAAAGCCAAGGACAGCTAGTTGGCAAGCATAGTTCAGTAAACCTTCACTGTAAAATAGAACTATTTTCTCATGCTGGCTTCTTGGTAGAGAACAGGAAGATGGCCCATGTTGTGTAAGACTTTTTACTTACACTCTTTGTCATTTAGCACACATGCTATTATCATGTTAATTTAGATGATGTGATTAGATTTATATGTAGATATGATTAGATTTAAAGAACCACATAGCAGGGTGCTCCTTAATTTTGAGGCCATTCTTTAGTCACTACTCAGGTTTCTCAGGCCGAATAATACCATAAGTTTTTCCCTTCAATGTTTGAAGCATCTTTATGCTCTGATGATCCCTACTGACTGTTAATGGGGATGTATATCCCTGTGCCTGGGGGTGCATCTTGGGGAAATCCCAATTCCAGGACTTCCTTAGATAGTGTAAAAGGCTCCTGCCTCCCAAATCCAGAGTCCTGAACAGTCATGGAACTTTAATTAATGTTGCATAGGTAACTTGACTTCGTAAAATCTGCTTTCCATTTTTCGCTATCTTCTCTCTGTTTCCAAGATGTAACTGGCATTTTTGTTTTCTCCAGATAGATGATGTTTGTTCATCTTTCCTGTCCATGGATCCTCTGCCTCAGGTAATTCCAAATGGAGGTGTTTCATAGTGATGTAAGCATTTGTGTCATGCTGAAATACTCCATCTCTCCCTTTGGACCCATCATTACTTTATGGACTTACTAACGTATTAGAAATTATTACATCATCTGCAGGTAATAATGAGTGCTCTGAGTTTATGGTGTAAAGTGCTAGGGCTTTTATCTCTAAGAAAAATAGATTTGCAGGGCTTCCCTGGTGGCGCAGTGGTTGAGAGTCCGCCTGCCGATGCAGGGGACACGGGTTCATGCCCCGGTCCGGGAAGATCCCACATGCCGCGGAGCGGCTGGGCCCGTGGGCCATGGCCGCTGAGCCTGCGCATCCAGAGCCTGTGCTCCACAATGGGAGAGGCCACAACAGTGAGAGGCCCGTGTACCACAAAAAAAAAAAAGAAAAAAGAAAAATAGATTTGCAGATAATATACCCATATTTTTGAAATTAAAATGCTAATTTCAAAATCACATTCTGTGTTGGATTAAAAATAATGAATCCATTGCTCTCTTGGGGGACTAATATCCTGGCCCTCAATAGAGTTTGCAACCCATGGAGAGATGAACTTACAGAGTCAGACTTAGGAGATCAAAATATCATTGTAACTGAAAAGTCAGTTTGTGAATGCGGCCGCCTTAGATCTGCTGCTAAGTGTGTCTGCTAAAGCTACCCCCAGAATTAAACTGAGGTTAGACTGTGACTCAAGCCTCCTGCCAGAATCATGTTTTCTGCCACGGGGCAGCAGTCAGGCAAGAACAACTGGCCAGGGAGCTGGCTCTCTAAGAGGAAAGGGCTCAACAGAGCGTGCCCGATTTCCTCCTCTCAATCATCTGTCAGGTAACTCACTCCTTTTCCCACGGGAAAGAGTTAAGAGGACTGGGGAGAGAGGAGTGGTGGTCTAGCTTCTGTACCTGGAAATGATACAGACCAGTGTGCTTGGCCTTCCCTAATCAATAGAAATTGACTAGAGGCCAGACAAGAACTTCAGGCAAAGCTTTACTGGGGCCCCTGCTGCAGCAGGGGGAGCTAGAATGAGTAACAGGTGCCCTTGCTCACTCTCCGAGGGGGGCGAGCTAGTTCCTTATATGGGGTGAGGGTAGGGGTGTGTCCAGCGGTCAGGCTGGAGGGCTGGCGTAAGTGTTTGGCCCACTCCTCTGGTGGTGTTGAGTGCAGGGAGCATGCTCTGTACCCTGCTTTTGCTCCCCACACCCTGTTTTTGGCCCCCAGCTCTTGAGAAGTGGCAGTACGGTTTTTTGGTCTGTTTGTATCTTTTTGTTCATAATTTGCCCCAACTGTGCATACACTCACTTATTTTTAGTCCCACATGGTTTCTTTGTATTTTGTTGGTCAAGGAGAGGTCTGTCCAGGTTCACGCCTTGCAGCACGGCAGCAAAGGGTCCCAGGTCCCAGCAGTCTCAGAAACACGAGCAGTGGGAAACAAGCGTGTCCTTCTTACACGTCTCTACTGGACGCTGCTCCCTCTGTCTGCAGCTCTGTCTCTGAGTGCAGGTGTAGCAGTGTTAGGCTTGGTGTCTTAACTTTCTTAATCAGCATCACTAAGTCTCCTGAACAGAGGAGAGGGCTCAGCAGAGGCTCTTGGCTCAACCCTCTCAACACAGTCAGCTGTGTGCCTGGGGCGAACCCCTACATGGTCTGGCCAAGGCGCGATGCCTGTCCTTCACGTAGTCCTTCCAGAATGTCATCCTGGCCGGTGTGGAGAAGCAGCCTTTCTCCTGCCTCGACCGGTTCCTCAGCCTGCAGGGGATCACTTGCAGCAAGTTAGAGGCATTAAGTGATAAAGCAAGACCAGAATCATAATAGACAACATTTATGAATGATATTTCAAATTGCTTGAGGAGCATTGACGGATATGTAACATGTGGTGGATATTAATCAGCACACAAGCTTTTGCATTACATTGGAAATTCAGGAACACCCTCAGAATCACTTTTATGTCTTCAAAATTAAAAGGATGAATTTTAAAGCACTCATCTAAACACCATCAAGGTAAACTAAGCTTTTATTGGATTTGGAGGCTGCACCTTTTGAGGAGAGCTTTGTAAATTTACTATGAAACCTTTTACACTAACTGATACCATTTTTTTTTAAATCGTTAATTTCCTGTTAACTATTATTATATTATGTATGCGATTATCTGAATAGTTCTTCAAAACATTTTTACCAAATAGAAAATAAAGGCTGTTTAAAAGGTCCACAAATGAAAAATAAAATATTAAAAATCTCATATGAGAAAAACCCTTAAAGAATAGTTGTAGCTCAGTGAATAACGGCTTCATGTAAAAAGTTGCTGGAGAAAATGCAATTTTTGAAACTTCTTCTGTCAAACTTCAGTCTTGTTGCCAAGCCTCAGCTGGCTTAGAAGCTGTTTTCTAAGGAGGCACTCATATAACTAAATTTATTCTTCTTTGAGTTAAGAGACACATGGTATCACTAGATTTTTTAAAAAACTATTTTGTATTTTTTCAGCATTTCTAGATGGGCCATAAGAGGAAGTTTCAGGGATTTATTTCTAGATTTTTCTGGGGTGAGCTGCATACCCAATCCTGAAGGGAAAAAGTGAGAAAAGATGTATCAGTGTTCACACTCTACTTTTTCTCTCATCCAACTCCCAACCGTAGGCTTAACAGTCAATACCAGTGCAACACAGGGATACCTATAGATCAGACGACCTAGCTGTGTGTAGTATTGGGCAAGTGACAGTCTCTTAGAATCTCACTTGCTTTATATGTGAGAATAACAATTCCCATCCTGTATATGTCAAGCTGTGTTTTAAAGACAAAGTGTGGGTTATGTATATGAAAATGTTTGATAATTTATTGAAATACTACTTAAATATGAGCCATTTAATACTATTAATAGATATCCCAACAATTTGCATTGGGCAGGCAAACAAATAGAAGAGAACAAAGCAGGCCTTTGACATGCTAGGTGGGATGCTCAGAGACGCTGTTTCATGACTCCAACTGTATCCCTAAACTATAGCCAATCCTGTTAAACATGTGCTGTTGTTCAAAGGGTGAGGATCTTGCTGGCCCTGAGCAATCCTTTATGACACGTCTTCTGAATTAGCAGTAACCGCAGTTGTTAAATCAAGCTTTACAGGTCACACATTTTTCAGCGCTACTATTGTTAACTAATTGCTCTGTATGCGGCACTGTGCTAAGAGCTTTACCTACGCGTAATCCTTCCAAGAATTCTGCGTTGGTGTTGTCATCCCCGATTTACGGCTGCAGGAACTGAAGTTTAGAGAGGTTAGGTAACCCGCCCAAGGTCACACAGCTAATAAAGAGGAGAAGTGGAATTTGCACTGCTCTGGAGTTGCAGGCCGCTCAACTCCACAGCCCTACCCCACTCCCACACGGTTTCAGCTCCTCATTATGTCCCATATGTATTTATTAAGTAATCAAGTACTCCTGGTGCGACCATGCTGAATTCTGTGCAAGGTGGGTTTCGCCCCTGCTTGTCCAGTTGGGCTCCTTCTCACCACACCCAGCTGGCTGCAAACCACAAGAGCCCTGCCCTGCTTCTGTGCTCAGGTGCTTTGAAAAACCTGACCCTGGGGTATGTAGTCAGCAGCCTGGAAGGGTAGGAACTCATATTAGGTGCACCATACATGGCTTCTTCTCCTCCAAACTCCCATTGTTTGCGAGCAATTGAAGGATTTTCAAATTAGCCGGTAATGAATACTATTTCAGCTAGGCTCACCACTTTGGCATGTAGATTCAGACTTAGCTGCAAGTTGGGAAGAATAATCCTTTTTTTGGCACTGCCTTAGTTACTCTCAGTCACAGAATTTCATAGAATTTTAGCAAATACTGAGAATTTTTTTTTTTGGCGGGGGTGGGCTGTGGGCCTCTCACTGTTGTAGACTCTCCCGTTGCGGAGCACAGGCTCCGGACGCGCAGGCTCAGCGGCCATGGCTCACGGGCCCAGCCGCTCCACGGCATGTGGGATCTTCCCGGAACGGGGCATGAACCCGTGTCCCCTGCATCGGCAGGCGGACTCTCAACCACTGCACCACCAAGGAAGCCCCCAATACTGAGAATTTTGTATCTGGACCCACAGTGGAAGCCTTAATCAGTGCATATAGACAATATGTAACTTTTTTTTTTTTCCTCTTTGGAAGGAAGGTTTTACTTTTAGGAGCGAAGTTTTTATCATGAGAGAAATCAAGGGATTCCAACAGAGTGTCAGTGGGCCACAAGGATTCTATTTGGTGTAGTTGTGTTTCAGGAAGGGGGACCCCTTCCAGGCCCCGAGAGTGGGCTCTTGTCTAACACTCGTAAATGAATTGTCCGAGGAAACACATGTGCTGACAAAGCAAGAGACTTTATTGGGAAGGGGAGCCCGGGCGGAGAGCAGCTGGGGGAGGGAAGCAGGAGAACTGTTCTGCCACATGGCTTGCAGTCTCGGGTTTTATGGTAATTGGGCTAGTTTCCGGGTTATCTCTGGCCAATCACTCCGACTCAGGGTCCTTCCTGGTGGCGCGCGCATCACTCAGCCAAGATGGATTCCAGCGAGAGGGATACTGGGAGGTTGGTAGGACATATGTGTAACAGGGAAGAGCCAAATCTGACTACATGTTGGATCTGTTTGTTTTACTTTAACCTTTGCTTCCCATTGCTTTTGTTCAATAAAAGGATATTGTCTCTACATAATGGCCTGCCTCGGGGAACCCTGCCCCTCTGCCTGAATGTTAAACCAAAGTGCCTTTGTTCAGGGAAACATCCAGACCCTGTCCACCTGTGGATGGCTGCAAGAAAGAAGAAATTAACACATCCCCTCCGTGAGGCTGGCCATTCCAGGGGTTATTGCAAAACGTATGGCCTTTTTACTTCCTAATCTCCTCCCCGTCTCCGTGCTATAAAAGAAACTGGCATCCAAACCCCGATACGATGGTTATTTTGAGACGTTAGTCTGCCATCTTCTTGGTCTGCCAGCTGTCCAAATAAAGTCGTATTCCTTGCCTCAACACCTCGTCTCCGATTTATTGGCCTGTTGTGCGGCAAGCGGAGCGAACTTGGACACAGTAACACGTGGACTGGAGTCTCTTCTCTCCTTTTGACCTTTCCTGAATTCTTCCGGTTGGTACTAGCTTGTTAGTTCCACATTCTTACCAGGACCTCCTGTTGTAAGATAACTCATGCAAGTGGTTACTGTGATGCCTGGCCAGGGCGGGCAGTTTCGGTCAGTGGTTCTCCTAACGGTTGGAATGTCCTTGTGATCCTAACATTTTATGGTTATCTCTTCTATGCAAATGATGATAACGCAGAAGCATGGCCTATATATCTTCCCATTTCCATTAGGCATCCAATGCATTGGAGGAGCTTTGCTTCATAATTATGGGGACTCTACCAAAGCCCCAGGTAAGGTTCAAATAGTGTTTAATTTGTAGGCAAAAAAAATTGTTCAGTGGTATCTTGGAATTCCTCCTGGAAGAAAATATACCCAATTTAGGAAGCATGCCAAGAGGAGCTAGAAGAGCATAAATTGACTTTGGATAAGAAACAAATACTTCAGTTTCTTTGATGCCTGAGAATTTAGGGTTATATTAATGGAGTTTGCAATCATCTAATTGGAAAATGGTATGTCTCCTTCAAGTATAAGATGTGTTCTAGTTCTGATGAGGGAAATTTGAGGTCATTTTGGCTCTTTCTCTCTTCTTGAATCATACTACAATTGGAGAACAGATGCATTTTTCTAAGCCCAGAGGTTAGGACAGTGTACTTTGTCAGAGAGGACATTAAGAATGCAAAAAAAGCAAACTATATTGTCAATGTCGGTTTGAAAATTATATTCTTACTGTGATGTCTCGGTTTTTATTAAAATTATTATTTGATTCTTGTGTGAGAACTTTTTGTCCCAAAGTGAGGCAATGGGAACTTGAAAAGTGGCATGAGGTACCATACCTCCGTTATGTTCTGTATCTTATAGGTAAAGTAATTTTAAAATTACCTTATTAAGGATAAGAGCCTTAGGTTTAGAATGTATTTTTCATTAGCAGTTTAACCTATGATCACAGGTTTGGTCTGACTTCCATGACTTTCACATACGGTAATTCAAAGAAAACTTGATATTTTGAAAGCATAAATGTTTTCTTAAACTAAATAAGTGTTTACAACTGTATTTTTTCCCAATGTTTTTAATAGTGACATTTTCCAAAACACTTAATTGAGTTTTTTCCTAATTAACAGAAAATAAATGGCAATGGTGTTTATCCATGAGTTTCTATTTATTTTAAAAGCAAATGAGAAAAAAAAGAACAACAAAAAAGGAATGATATGTCTTGTCCTTAAAGACAGATTTTTGTAGGGAGAGAGGACTATAAAAAAGTTTATGGAAGAAAGCAAAAATAACTGATAATCTTGTTCTTTTATAACAACTACAAATATTTTGATGTGATTCCTTCTAGTCTTTTTCCCTGAATTTTCTATCATGTGATCATATCAGTATTTCCTATTCTACCACTACTGAACATTTAGGATGTTTCTAGTTTTTCACTCTTATGAATAATGCTGTACTGAAGACCTTTGTTCATACTTTTATTTATAAAGCTTTTGATTAATTGCCCATTTATTTTTAGGGTAATATATGCTTAACCAATTGCAGTCTTATGTTTTATGTATAGCATATGTGTCATATATTTTAAAAATTATATAATGTAATCTCATAATAAATTATAAATTTTAAACTATACATTTATATTATACATATTATGATTTTCTAATATAATATAATGACATTTCTATATCTCTCTTTCCAATAGGAAACAGATGAAAAAGATAATACCAAAAGGGTAAGGTGATTTCCATAAATATATACATTAAAAAATAATCAAGGAAACCACTAATTATCTATAGTAAAGCTCACTATTTTTTTAACAGTTCTTATTTCATTATTCGAAGACACAAAAGTTGGCCAATTCAAATGCTGTGGTAAGTTGTAGAATTACTTCTTATTAGTAATCACTAGTATTTTTTTTAAACCTGTTTTTGCAGTTTATCTTAATAGAGTAGATCAAAATTCATGTTTTTTTCTTTAAAAGTTTGCATGTGGGTGAACAAATGGAATTCAATATTTATTATACATTTATTTTATATCTCAATAACTACAAGTATATTAAATTCATTCAATTATTCATTCAACAATTATTTACTGGGTATCTACTATGTGCCAAGCACAAGTCTAGGTACTAGAAATATAGCAGTAAATGTCATGCAACTTACATTTTAGAGGAGAGAAAAGCAAATGATTAAATAAAACATATTGTTTTAGATGGTGATTAGTGCAAGGGAAAAACAGACTTATGCAAAGTCATTTTAAGAATTATTTTAAAAGATGGTTGTCAAAAATGTATTTAAATATAACTAGAAATACCACATGTATTCCTAAGAGCTCCTTATTTGTAACTAGGCACTTAATTTGAGAATTTACTCTCTAAGATTAGCCAGATACCAATAACTTGAATTCCTTTTACTTCTAAATTGTGTGGTTTTAGTGGTAGTTTTTCTTTTTGTATGCATGGATTTTTAAAATGCTAACCAATCTACTTTGGTGTTTCAATCTAGAATACTTAATAATTACTTGACTATAATATTCTTTCTAAGCTTGTGACTCACTACCATGGACCAATTTATGAAACGAGGAGCATAGTGTATTTTAAACATGTGTTTACCTGTGGGAAAGTAACTGTAACCATAAACTCAGTTTTAAATGTTTATCCCGTTGAATATTCTTACATGTGAGGAGTTGAAAGTTAGGTTATACTGGCTTCAAATAAAATAGGAGTTGAATTGATTAACAAATAACCACTATATGGGGCTTATAGTAGTCCATTTGATGAATGAATTTAATATTTGTGAGAAGGTTCAATTGAAGTCATTCCTTTCAAATGAAACCGTTATCAGGTAGCCGCATGTCTCAAATGTGCTTTCATTTTCTTCTGCTCGGCATCTTTACATCTTGAGAAAATGTATCTTAGTCACATTTTTCACTAGCAATGACACATTGCCATTTTTTTGTGTCTCCTGTTGTCCTGTTCCACATGTTCAATTTAAATGAAATATATATTTTATAAAGAAGGTTACTAGATGTGTGTACAGGATAATCTTCCAGATAAAAATGTTCATGATGGAAAACTGATTCTCACAGAGTTGGTTTCATGTGTCCCAAATCATTCTGAGTAAGTCTGGAAACAGACAGACAGCTTTTTGCTTCTCAAAGATGCAGGTGGGTGTTCTCCTTGTTGGCTGCTGCAGATGGAGCTCAGGCCCTCGGGAAAGAGCATCGTCAATAGAATGACCAAGGTCCCAGCATAAAACTGGAACTTTTATTCCATCTCTTGGTTATTCTCCACAGCTCTTTGAAATGCTCACAAAGGACTGTCTTAGGTCACATCTTTCTTGTTCTTTTTTGTCTGGAGCAAGGATGGTGGGTAAAAACAAAAACAAATAGGAAGCCGTCTTTATGCCCAATGCTGAGAAACCTCTGTGCTCATCGCGTGTGTGTGTTCGTGTCTCTCAGTCATCTGTCCTGCATCCGCTGCTGCAGCTCGTTCCACAACTGCATGAGAGAAGAATGAAGAGGTTCAAAGTGGACGTATGTAACACAAACTGCACGCATGCTTCGTTCGCCACTCTGTGTGTGGCAGCCCTTTCTGTTCATTCCCTGTGGTGGTGGTTTATAAGATCTTCTGGGTAAGCCTCATGTAACACCCAGGTAGCCTACAGAAGAGCATCTGTTCGCAGAAGTGTTTTCACACTCAGGAAGAAGAGAACTGTCCTCCTCCCCATTATATGTCCCTTCTAAGCCAGGTTGTGGGCAGTGAGGAAAACCAGGATTAGACTTCCTTCCAAGGGCCATGCCCCTCCCAGTGAGGAAACCTATTCATTCTTGGTTTAAGAAAGGACATGGCAGTGTGCCTAGTCATTAGATAGGAATAGGAGAAAAGATCAAGGACCATTTACTGCCCCTCTGTGTACAGGTCGGCAGATGGCTGGAATGACAAGCTTTCTATCCAGGTATTAAAGCATTAATAAGAGTAAGGCTCATGAAGTATTATAAATATATCAGACATCAAACGTAGGTATTTCGTTTTTTCCACAGTTAACAAAAATATGGCCCAAACTCAGTGTCTGTGTTTAAGATGAACATAACTAAGAGGAACATAAATGAGTTAACACATTTTTAAACTAGAGACTGTGGCATTTTTATTGTCCTTTGAAAAAAATCCTAACTCTTTCAATGATGAAAGTTTCTAGGCGTTATTTTTAAGTAACGCCTTACATTGTTGGAATGCCTTATAGTTTTTAGTCTTATAGCATCTCATTTTATTCTTTTGACAACTCTGTTGGCACTTAACAAGTATTGTTATCCCCAGTTTACAAAAAGGAACACAACTCAGAATAGTTAAAGGGGTTTCCCAAGATCATAGTAGTAAGAGGGATTAGAGATTACAACAATCTCTTGACTTCCAGTCTAGGCAAATATTTTTTTTTCACTATGCTGTTTCCTTTGTAGTCTAATCTTGAATATTTCTATTATTTTACTGTTAAACTTTTTCTTAATTTAAATACCATATTAATTTTATTCTACTACCAAAAGTTTGCAAATACTTTTTAAAACACATACAGTTTAGGCAAATAAATTCATCAAAATTTATTTTTATGATCACTGTTTCCTCCCTAAATTCTTCACATCGTTGAACTAAGCTTCCATCATGGAAGACAGTACTGCTGCCAACGTTAATGAGAAATGTAAGAGGAACTGTAGTAGCCCCTTAAAATTTTAGAATTTCCAATATGAAAAAAATCAAATCAGTTTTCATCAAACTTTCTAGAAGTAATATATGCTTTTTTGAATTAACTTTTACTTTCTGAAGAGTCTTCCCGACTTATGAATAGTGTAAGATTTCAATTTAAAGATCCAGTTTCTTAAAATACACCAGCAAGTTATTAGTTTACTACAACACTTCAGTGTTAGTATTTGCAAAATCAAAGCTACTCAGTATTGTGGGCGGTTTGGTACTTTATCTAAATGTTCCACCTTGAGCGAGACTATCTATATTTACAGATAACTATATAGAAGTGTGAACTCTGACTTAGTAGTAATATCTGTTGGACAAATGATAGCTCTTAAAAGTATTTTGCAGCAAGCCAGGTTTTCTAGGAATCTCTAAGAGAAAAAAAATGTAAAACATGAATTTTATAAAATTACAGTAAAGTATTACTTTTGCTGGACCTAAGTCACCTAATTTTAAACCATATTTTTGATAGTGAAATATTTTGGGTTCTTAAATAAAATGAGTTTTCAGATTTTAGTGCATTCAAACCCTTTTCTTACATGTCCTTTGCTAGACATCCTCACTTCCATCCCCACATGTTTTTCAGCTCTACCACCCAAATTCTTTTATATACTGTTCTATCTCCCATAAGACTAAAAAGACCTGTATGTTTGAGTTTGAAATTTTTAAATTTGGGCACATTTTAAGTTACATCTGTCCCACTTTTCTTTTTTTCTGTGTAATATAAAAAACACAGCTGTTCTTATATAACCATATAAAGTTTCTATGTGTACATTTTTAAATATTAAAAATTTCAATCTTTAAAGTAATTTGGGGGCATTTAATAATCAGGATGAGAATTAGATATAGAATGTTGAGAATTTAAGATACATTTGTTGTAAAGAAGGGATTTTAGAATTTTAATAGATGTCAGGGCCATTTCTTAGAATCTAAAAATGTGATTGTACTTATATTATGGAATACTTGAAAAAGGTCTTGATGACAAATTTCATATAATTGCCGTCCTGATACTTTTATAACTTGCTATTGAAAATAGGAAGCTATAAGAAACAACTTAATGGAAATCATAAAATGTTAAATATTTTTTTCCATTAACTTTGAAATGAAATATTTTGAGAAAAGAAACACTTCAAAATACATCCATTATGAATAATCAGTTTGTTCCTATTTGGTTTTTTTTTTCATTACCATTTCTGTTAATATAATTTTATTGGGAAAAATCTCTTCTGAAGTCTCATTGAATAAATATAGTTTACCAAATTTGTCCCTCAATTTAAATTTAAATTTCTATAGATATATTATGTATTTTAGCTATGACACAATTCTGTTTTATATTTTTGCCTGTTCATGTGTTAGCACATACAATATGTATTGTAAAGAAATCATTTCATTCTAACAAACTGCTGAAGGGAGATTCTAAATATAGTTAATTATCTATGAAATGTCCTCTGCCTACTTATTGATGAATATATGTACAACTGACAAATTTCTTGAAAATAGTATCTGTTAGACTAATAAGGAAATTACCTTAAAATACAACACGCTGATGATACTGCTAGTATCACTGAAAATTCTTCCAGTAGAGATACAAAAATTACTTATTGATATGAATTATATACTCAAGTCCTTGATTCCCTCATTGTTTAATTATGATAGCTGAAAACAACTATACTCTCAAGAAGCATTTGCACTTATTTTTACTGTTGTTTGATTTGTAATGCCCTCATTTTCTCTTCCAGGAAGAATTCCAAGGTCCTATTACAGACCAAAGTAGAGGATTCTTTTTATTCAGGGTATGCACATACTATATTTTTTAAAAAATCAATCAACATTGAAAAATGCTTTCACTGTGCATTTCTTTACATTAACTCATAAGTTTTAATTAAGTTTTGTAGTTTATCTAAAGATATTTGACATCAAGTGTTACAGTCTGAGATTCACTTCTGTCGCCACCTTATTGCCTTAATATCATGGCATCTCTGATCTCTTCTCTAATCCACTACTCATGTTTGTAAATAACCCAAATGACATTCACCTATTTCACAGTTTAGTTCCATAACATTTCATGTAGGAAATGAGTGTCTGAAAGATGTATTACTCCTTAAGTTCTAATGAAATATTTAGCTAAAGAAATATTAGCCAATGAAATATTTAGCTAAGGAATTACAACTTTATTATAAAGTCTAAGGAGAGCTACATGGTAAGATTTGCATTTTGGAAACTAATTCTAACAATAAATTGGAGGAGAATGGACTGAAAGAAGGAGGAAAATAACAGATATAGATAAGGAAGAAATAGTACCACTCAACGAGATCATTAGGCTGCTTTCTATGAAAATTAACTTCTCTCCTTAGTTACACTGATTTGTTTCTCACTTATTGTTTTCCAGCCACGCAATGGAAGAAGGTCAGAAGGTTACATTTAAAATGGTATGTGCATCACAATCAACCCAGTTTGAAAATTTCTGTCATTTTCAGATCTTCACAAGTTAACCTATGCTCAGTTTATTTCTATTATTTGATTGCATGTGTACATTAATATTCTATATAAATACTGCAAATATAGAGGCTGTGAGGACTTCATACGATGTAAAATGCTAGTATTTTAGGGCCAGATTTGCTTTGCCCATGTCATGCGTTCCTCACACTATGTCACAATAGTTGTCATCAGTTTTGCAGACACTGACCTAATCATCATTTACTGTGCAAGTAGAATGTGTCAGGGATCATGTTCTTATTTTGGTAATCAGTGTCCACAATAGTGGGCCATAACTTACAGACTGGATGCCTTTCTGACTTCCAAATGACCTATATTCAAAGACTCTTTATAAGAGCTGTGATTTACCATTTCCAGAGAACTAAGAAAATGTGGAAAGACATGAAAGCATGACTTCTACTTTGGGACTCCCAGAGTTTCCACCTCAATGCTGGAGATACAGTAGACACTTAGTAGCTATTGAATGGCCCTACACATTTAATAAATATGTTAATCTTAATACCTTATTAGGCTATGAGTTTTAAAATTAAATGCAAATGCACATTGATAAATTTACACCACAGAAATAAAACTATATTCTACTAACTTTATGTAATCCTCAATGCAGATTCTACGCTGAACATATTTTTGCAAATATTTCACTCATATAATTTATCTCAACCCTTTAATACATACATATTTAGCTTAAGAATATAAAATTCTTAATATTTTCTCATAGAAACGAAAATCAAAACACGTTATTTCCAACTAAAGAAGATAACACCAAAATTATACAATATCTAGAAAATGAAGATAATGAAAACACTACACATTAAAAACTTATGGGACTCTGACAAAACCATATTTAGTGGAAAATTTAAGGCTTTAAACACTATCAAGCAAGAAAAAGTGAGTGAATTAGGAATTTGTCATTAAGTTAAAAAGAACAACAAGGTGAACCTCAGGAAAGCAGAGGAAGAAAATTATAAAATGAAAGATGAAATTAATTAATTATAAAATAGTAAAATACAACAATTGGTAAATAAACCAAAAATCTTATTCTTATCAAAACCTTATTCTTTATAAAAAATGAAATAAACTATCCTAATTTTCCTAGCCTAATCAATGAAAAGAAGAAACCATAAATATACAAAAATACAAATGAAAAGAGGGAAATTAAAACAGATACAGAAGAAATGGGAATCATAAGAGTTCTTTTCAAATCTCTGTGCCTATCAGTTTGAAAACCTAGATAAAATGGAGAATATACAATACAGTAGACGCTACCAAAATTGACCTCAGAAAAAAGAAAAAAAAAAAATCTAAGCACACTGATGGCCTTGGAAAAAAAATCGAGAACGTTATCTAGAAACTCTCCCCTCAAGAGTACTAGGACAAGGAATTTCAGATTTTTCGAGCTCAGAGAAGGAAGAAAAATTTCAAAATATTTTTATGAAGTCAGCAAATACTAATACCAAAACCTTACAAAGTTAGCATAAGAAAGGAAGCTGTAGGTCGATCCTGTTTATAAGTATCAATGCAAACATTTAAAAGAAATATTAGTAAATAGTATTCAGCAATACATTGAAAGAATTATATGACCCCATGAAGTGAAGTTCATTCCAGCAACTAAGATGGTTCAATATCAGGAAGTCTATGAAAATATTTTCACCATTAAAAGAAAAATTATACAATCAACTCAGTACAGGCATACCTCTGTTTTATTGCGCTTTGCTTTATTGTGCCTCACAGATACTATGTTTTTTACAATTTGAAGGTTTGTGACAACCCTGTGTTGAGCAGTTCTATCGGTGTTGTTTTTTCCAAAAGCATTTGCTCATTTCGTGTCTTATGTCTCATTCTGGTAATTCTTAAAATATCTCAAACTTTTTCATTATCATTGTATTCGTTATGGTGATCTGTGATCAGTGATCTGTGACATTACGATTGAAATTGCTTTGGGGTGCCATGAATCCACGCCCATGTAAGATGGCAAACTTAATTGATAAATATGTGTGTTCTGACTGCTCCACTGACCAGCCATTCCACGGTCACTCTCCCTCTCGTCAGGCCTCCCTATTCCCTGAGACACAAAAATATTTAAATTAGGCCAATTAATAATCCTACAATGGCCTCTAAGGTCTCAAGTAAAAGGAAGAGTTACACGTCTCATTTTAAATTGAAAGCTAGAAATGATTACGCTTAGTGAGGAAGGCATGTCAAAAGCCGAGATAGGCCAAAAGCTAGGCCCCTTGTGCCAAACAGCCAAGTTGTGAATGCAAAGAAAAAGTTCTTGAAGGAAATTAAAAGCGCTACTCCAGTGAACACGTGAATAAGAAATTGAAGTAGCCTTATTGCTGATATGGAGAACATTTCAGTGGTCTGGATAAAAGATCAAACCAGCCACAATGTTCCCTTGAGCCAAAGCCTAATCCAGAGCAAGGTCCTAACTCTCTTCAATTCTGTGAAGGCTGAGAGAGCTGAGGAAGCTGCAGAAGAAAAGTTTGAAGCTAGTAGAGGTTGTTTCATGAGATTCACGGAAAGAAGCTGTCTTCGTAGCGTAAAAGTTCAAGTTGAAGCAGTAAATGCTAATGTAGAAGCTGTAGCAAAATCCAGAAGATCTAGCTAAGATAATTAATGAAGGTGGCTACACTGAACAACAGATTTTCAATGCAGACAAAACCACCTTCTATTGAAAGAAGATGCCATCTAGGACTTCCAAAGCTAGAGAGAAGTCACTGCCTGGTTTCAAAGCTTTGAAGGACAAGCTGACTCTTGTTAGGAGCTAGCGCAGCTGGTGGCTGTAAGTTGAAGCCAGTGCTCACTTACCATTCAGAAAACCCTAGGGCCCTTAAGAATTATGTTGAATCTACTCTGCCTGTGCTCTAAAAATGGAAAAACAAAAGCTAGATGACAGCATATCTTATGCAACAAAGTTTATTGACTATTTTAAGTCCAGTATCGAGACTTACAGCTCAGAAAAAAAGATTCCTTTCAAAATATTACTGCTCATTGACAATGCATCTGATCATCCAGGCACTCTGATGGAGATGTACAGCGAGATTGTTTTCAAGCCTCCTAATACAACATCCCATGGATCAAGGAATAATTCCTTCAAGTCTTATTATTTAAGAAATGCATTGTGTAAGGTGATAGCTACCATAGATAGTGATTCCTCCAGTGGATCTAGGCAAAGTATAATAAATTGAAAACCTTTCGGAAAGGGTTCATCATTCTAGATACATCATTCTAGATACCGTTAAGAATATTTTTGATTCATAGGAAGAGGTTAAAATAACAGGAGTTTGGAAGAGCTGATTCTAAACCTCATGGATGACTTTGAGGGTTCAAGACTTCAGTGGAGGAAGTAACTACAGATGTGGTAGAAATAGCAAGAGAACTCGAATTAGAAGCGGAGCCTGAAGATGTGACTGAATTGCTGTAATCTCATGATAAAACTTTAACAGATGAGCAGTTGCTTCTTATGGCTGGGCAAAGAAAGTGGTTTCTTGAGACGGAATCTACGCCAGTGAAGATGCTGTAAAAATTGTTGAAATGACAACAATTTCAATGACAGGGATTTAGAATATTACATAAACTTAGTTGATAAAGCAGCAGCAGGGGGACTTCCCTGACGGTCCAGTGGTTAAGACTCCACACTTTCACTGCAGGGAGTGCAGGTCCGATCCCTGGTGGGGGACTAAGATCTTGCACGCCGCTCGGTGCAGCCAAAAAGAAAAACAAAGCAGCAGCAGCAGGGTTTGAGAGGATTGACTCCAATTTTGAAAGAAGTTTTACTATGAGTAAAATGCCATCAAACAGCATTGCGTGCTATCAGAGAAATTGTCCCTGAAAGGAAGTCTCCCTGTGGCAGACTTCATTGTTGTCTTATTTTAAGAAATTGTCACAGTCACCCCAGCCTTCAGCGACTAATACCCTGATCCCTCAGCAGCCATTAACATCTAGGCAAGACCCTCCACCAGCAAAGAGATTATGAATCTCTGAAGGCTCAGTTGATGGTTAGCAATTTTTAGCCGTAAAGTATTTTTAAATTGAGGTATGTGCATTGGTCTTTTTAGACATAAAGCTACTGTGCACTTAATAAACTATTGTATAGTGTAAACATAACTTTTATATGCACCAGGAGACTAAAAAATTTGTATGACTTGCTTTATTGAGATATTCACTGGAACTGAACCTGCAGTATCTCTGAGGTATGCCTGTAGATGCTTTCAGTGAAGTTCCATGTCAATTTCTAATGTTTTCAAAGAAGATGCTGTAGAAAGAGATGAATCTTTATTAACAATATTTATATAATGGTCTGAAACAAAGTCAGTAGAAGGCTTGATAGTAAAACATTTTAGAGTATTTCTATTAACATCAGAAACAAAACAAGGATGCTCTGTTCTCTTTTATTTCATATAGTTCTTATGCGTTAGCCAACTCAGACAAGAAAGTAATAAAAGATACAAATATTGGAAAAGTGAAGAAAAAATTTTATGTTCTCGTGGGGCATAATTATGAACTTGAATTTTTAAACTATATTTGGTATTAACTCATGTTTCAACAAAGGCTTGTTATGTTCACATCAAGAATATGAGCAGGGCTTCACTGGTGGCTCAGTGGTTAAGAATCCGCCTGCCATTGCAGGGGACACGGGTTCGAGCCCTGGTCCAATAAGATCCCACATGCTGCAGAGCAGCTAAGCCCGTGAGCCACAATTACTGAGCCTGTGGTCTACAGCCCGTGAGCCACAACTACTGAAGCCCGCGTGCCACAACTACTGAAGCCCGCGTGCCTAGAGCCCGTGCTCTGCAATAAGAGAAGCCACTGCAATGAGAAGCCCGCGCACCACAACGAAGAGTAGCCCCTGCTCGCCACGACTAGAGAAAGCCCGCGTGCAGCAACAGAGTACCCAACGCAGCCAAAAATAAATAAATAAATTTATTTAAGAAAAAGAATATGAACAATCATATTCCTAATTTTTCTTGTTTCAAGGAACTAAGAACAAAAAGTTAATGGAAAAGAACTGTATTTTATAATATTACAAATGTTGAGGCATTTTATAAAATGTGAGCAAAAAATAGTTTAATACTAAATGGAAAAAATGTCTGACTTTAACACTAAACTAAGTGTTAGAGTGCTCATAAATGTGAAATGGAATTTAATCCATGATTTGATCAAGTTAGCAAAAAGTTCTCTCTGAAACTGAGAAAAATAGCTTTATTTGGATTGTTTCCAAGATTAGGGCCCACATATACTAATTCACTCAGGATTTCATTTTATCTTGTCAATAGAGAAACACTTCAGTAATAATTTTTCTTTGTTTTTCTCATCTGATTATCTGAGATCTTACTCTGTCCTGGTGACTTATATTTATTTAGACTATGGTTAGATATAAAATAGGATGATTTAGTCACAAATCCATGAGGAATAAATGCAACATATTCATAAATCTTATTGGCATCAATGAGCTTTAGGAAACTACTTTTATACAGTTAAATAATTTTTGTAAAACTTTGGAAAATACTGGCATACAGAATAAGCATTTCATCAGAGAGAGATTAAATGAGAATTAAAAATATGCAGATTGAAGTATAGCTGAGAAATACCTCAGATGTCAATTTTATCATACATGACAAAATATTTATAGAAATGTCTATATATAAAGGAAGTGTATATAGACTTGTATATATGCTCATTATATACATACATTCATATACCCATTTATACTTGAGTCTAAATTCAATTTTTTTTTAACAGAATGCCAACTATTTTCTGCAGAAACAACGCTATGGAATACAAGATGTACTGACATTTTTTTTCTTCTGAAAAACAATCCTTGCTAAGTTTAACATGTTTGAGAATCCCTGTGTTGTAAGCATTCTCAGTAAAAGTTGATTGAGATTGAAATGTTTAATTTGTTGAAAATTTAAAAAGCATCTTAAAATATCTTTTCTTAGTGTTGTAATGATAGATAGTGTATAATAAAGCTGTGAATAATTATGTTCCTTAGATCCTTGAGGCTGTTGATGGTCCTCATATACAATGCTCTTTTGATATTTTTGTTAAAGGCAGTTAGTAGAGCTGAGTTTTAATGAGCGATTTTAGTTTATTCTATTTGGATTTCTTCAGTGACAAAATCACCAGCTCTTACAAAATACCAGAATGCCAAATAGCTAACAATCTTAGAACATGAATACCAACTAAAACTATACTAGTTGGAAGATTTGGCCATGATCCATCCAATATTCCAATAAACAAGTTCTGATATATACACTGTAAAATAGATGTCTTATTGCTACTAACATAACAGGAGGCCAGCTTTTTCTACCAAGTAGTAGTATTAAGTTTATCTTTTTTTTTATTGGAATATAGTTGATTTACAATGTTGTGTTAGTTTCTGCTGTACAGCAAAGTGAGTCAGTTATACATATACATATATCCACTCTCTTTTAGATTCTTACCCCATATAGGTCATTACAGAGTATTGAGTAGAGTTCCCTATGCTATACAGTAGGTTCTTAGTTATCTAGTTGTTTCACCTTGCAGCATCTGAAAGGCAACCAGCCTTGTCCAAAAAGAATGCAGTCTTACTGGTAGAGAATCATGAACACAGTGGGTGACCTTTTTACATCAAATCAGTGTCTAGTGGGCACAATTAACCTCATATGGATGTTGAGATTCTCTCCTTTCAGGTTCCCCTGGGTTTTCCCTTCAGATTCCCCTGGATTTTCCCTTCTGACCTGGCCTCTTGGATAACCGCCTACTCTACCAGCCGGTTGCTGGCTGATTAGAGAAGGCTGGCTCTCTGTGTGGATAGGATTAGTTCTTACATTGTTCAGAGTACCTAACAAGCCTTTGTCTTACTAATGATGACCCCTGATTATAGCTTAAATTATGCCTTTTTCTAACAGAGTCCCTGAATTTCACTTCTTGTCAACCCACGTGAAGAACATGAGAAAGAAGGAGCAGAAGAGAACAAAAAGTATCTTCTTTAAAAAATGAATTGCCTAGATGAGGTGCGGACTTGAGACAGAGAATGTTGCCAGAGCTGCTCCAGGTCTTTGCTCAAAACCTGCCAACCCCCACTTTTAGCAAGAGTTAACATAAATCTTTAAAGGTCCAGAAATAAAAAAGGAAACTACAAACAAACAAACAAAAACCAGATGGATCCAGCTAGGACCAAGATGGTGACAGATCTGACCTCCAACAGACCCTGAATCTCATTATATGCTGATTTTACTACATTTGCATATTAAATGACACACCTACTGGTGGCCAAGACTGGATATTAAGGACCAAAAAAAAAGGATAAAAAAGGGTGGCACTCCATTCCCTTGGAAAAAACTCTGCCTCTTCCCCAGTAGACTAATGCATATGCCTCCCCATCATTAACCTCACGCCTCCTCCCTTTGTCTTTACTCTTTAAAATTAAAGCCCTCTGGACACGTGGGCAAGAAGTAGATCTGTGAACTTAGTTCCTGCTTCTCCATTCTTTGGCCACTGAATAAAGCTTGTGCTGCGTTGATCTCAGCTTTGGCTTCGTTATTTGGCTGCTCGAATGTGAATGGAAAAAGAACCCTCCCCCCTCCAAGGCAGAGAGCCGTTGCCCAGCTAGGGGCTGAGCAGGGTCCATAGGACTTAATTCTGTAACAAAAGGGCTCTAAAGCTCTAAATGCATAGGCAGTGTTAGCTAGTGCTATGCACAGTAATTCAACTAGCCTGGATTTTAGATTGTCAAAATAAGAAAGGGAGTTGACTGCTAATTCAAGCAGCAGCTCCCAGGGCCTGTCAGGAATCTAGAGAGACTTGGGCCATTTACATTTTGGGGGGCTCCCCTGCTATTAAAAAGAAGGAGAAGAAGAAGAAAGAGGAGGAGTAGAAGGGGAATGAGGGAGGAAGGGGGGGAGGGGAGAGGAGGAGGAGGGGAATGAGAAAAAGAAGAAAACTTAACAAAACATGGTTACAAAACTAGTGTGATGTTTTAAAATATTTTATATTTAATATTAATATTTTACACACAAAACAAAACATATAGGCTATTAGGAGTGTACGATTTGTATTAACTGGGCACTACAGACCGAGTAGTCCAATGCTGAGCCCAAGTTTAAAACTGTGTCACTAAAAACACTTTTTCTTCTTTTCCAAATCTTTTCGCATCTTTGTGACCATGGGTATAACCTTATTTGGCAATAACATCATATGTTTTCCTCATGTTCCTGGCAGCTCCCAGTAAACACCCTTCCCTTCATCTAAACACCAAGGAACCAAACTGCCTAGGTTTCCTACCTAAAGTCTGAGCTTCTGTCTCCTAAAGCAATGGGTTTTTAAGGTGGCGGCAGAGAGCCATTTGAGAATCTGATGAAAGCTCTGGTCCTTAAATACCCCCCAAAATTTACACATACAACACAATTATGTGTGCATCGAGGGCTGGGGCTAGGCACCCCCTGAAGTCCATCCAAATATAGGCTATGGGTTCCACGTTAAGAACTTCTACGCTGAAGAGTTCTCTCCCCAGGATTTTGTTACTTCTCCATGAAGACAGGACTCAGGGATTGAACGGTGCCGGAGGCACGGAAACAACGCGTGATTTTGGAGGAGGTGGAGGGAAGGGTGGGAGGAATGCCGGCACCAGTATCCTGAACGGAAGAGGCGCTGCTTGGGATAAATGCCCAATACCAGGTGCGTCAGTACCCACAGCCGCCTCCTAGGCCACGCCTCCGCGTTGCCTGGCAACAGAGCTGCGCCAGGCGCACGTGCGTTAGAGGCCCTTGTTCTCCCGTCTCCCTCCCCGTGGGCAGTGGGAACAGCTAGGATCTCGGCGGGCTCCCCTGTGGCTTCGAGGGGACGTCGGAGCCAGGAGTCCCCGCCAGGAGTTAGACGACACCGGCGTGTGAGGGGCGAGGCGGAACACCATGCAGGTGGGAGTCGCGGCCTACGGCGAGCCTGGACACCCCGGCGGGGTCCCTGGCTGGGCCTGAGGCTGAGCACGATGGGGAGGGCGGCCTACAGGGGTTAGGTTCTAACATTTGTTTTCAGCTTGCGTCTCTGTCACGATTGGAGAGAAATTCAAATTACCTCTAGGAGAACGCCGTTTTTTCAACATTCAAGAAAGACTTCCGTTTGTCGCTGGAGAAAGCCTTTGGATTGCGTTTCACACCTATATCCTGGAAATCTTACTGCTGCGCTATTTCTGACTTAAGAAATAGACCATCAGCTTTAGCCCAAGTGTAATTAAATTTAAGTATCCTGCCCCACTACATTTTAAAAAGGTCAGAGAGGAAACCCTAATAAGTCGCATCTGTCTTGAGAAAGACCAGCTGTCCCTGGAGTTTCTCCTACCTGATCACAAAAACTCTGTTAAACTTCCATTAATTCGTAAGAAGGTTGCTCCTCTATCTAAAGCTGCATTATTAAGCAGAAGGCTGTGCTTTTATTTCCTGTTTTTAATCAGAGTAAAATTCTCATTTCCAACTTCAGAAAAGCTTCTTTCCACCTGCTATCCCAGATTAAAACCACTGTGATTTTTCTAGTTTTACATATTTAATTTTGGAAATCGTTTATGCTGTATAATTTATTAGGATATTTTGAACACAAATTACATATAATTTTAAAGGATATTCCTTTTGTGTTAATAATAGATTCCTAACAAGTGCGTTTCATTCCCTATGTAAAAACATTGCAAATTTGTCCTGATTTTTGTCTGCTCTTCAAGAAATAGGCTGAAATGTAATTGAGAGTAGAGACGACAGCATATTAATCTTTGTTCATTTATTTATTCATTGATTTATTCAATAGCCAGTTTATTCAGTGCTTATGTGTAGTTGTGGACTTGTTCTAAAAGAGCTTACTGTGGGGGAATAAGAGTCAGATATAACTGTGTCATGATAAATGCCATAATACCTTTATCAAATAGATTGCGGTGCCTATTTCTACTTCTCTTATTACAATTTCATAGATAATTTCTAAAAGTGAAGGGAAGATCAGAGTATAGAGCATTTACTATTAACTCCCATTGCAACTAACTCCCAGATCAGTTAAGGAAGAGCAGTCACGGAGAGGTATGAATAAAACCATAAGTATGTGATATCATGAATATCAAGAAAGAGTGTTTTAACAAGAAGAGAATGACACACTCTCCCCAGTTCTGCCTAAGAGATCAAATACAATGAAAATCCATTGAAAATAACAATATGGAGCTCATAGGTGACCTTAGAACAGTTTTGAAAGGGGTGTTGGAGGTAGAAGCCAAATTTGGAGTAGGTTGAAGAGTGAATGGGAGGTAGAAGTGGTTACAGCATATATAGACAATTATTTTATGAAGTCTGAGTAGGAAGGAGAAAAGAGAGATAGGGTGGTAGGGGGTGCAAAGTGCAGGGAGGGTTTTTTAAAAAGGTGACTGCTGGATTTTCTGATAATAGAGGGCTCAGTTATTTGGACCAACTCTCCTGCTGAATACAAGTAAAAATGCTGGCTAGAATGTAAAACCTATCTCCTTAAAAGCATCAGAGATAACGTGATAGTAAACGATGAGACCAAAATCAAAGGGAAAGTGGAAAAGCAGGTGAATGGATTTCCAGAGCTTTAAAGCCAGTTTTACCACAAGGCCATCTTAGCAATCTGCAGTTCGTTCCTGGGTGTAATCACAGGGTGACGAGGAATCAAAGGGTATGGTCCATGAAAGCATGGGAAACTAATAGGAGTGTGAACCAGATATAAACCCATGTCTAGAGGAATTCAGGGAAGGTCATCTTGATGCCTAGTGGAGCAGGGGAGAAAAAGAAAAGCAGTACAACCTATCCCCAAGAAGGTGTGGCTCAAGAGAGCTCTCACATAGATTGCAACCTAAGGCATATTGTCTGGGTGATCCAACAAACTTCAAACTGTGAATGTGATATAAATTAGTTATATACTGTAGTGCTCGTAAATACCTGGAAGAAATAGCAAATCCTCGTGCAGGAAGACATCTTTATGTTAGAATTCATGGAGATAAGTTTTCAAGGACATCAAGCAGAAATCAGTCAAAAGTAACCAAGGGAACAGGGCACAAGGGAACAGGGTACAAGGGAACAGGGCACAAGGGAACAGGGCACTATGAGTATGAACCAGCAAAAACAGACTTGCAGAGACTTCAGTTATCTGAATGATCAGAAACAGGTATAAAATAACTATGCTTATTATGTTTAAAAAAACGAAAGACCAAATTGAAATTATCTTCAAAGAGTAGGAGACTGTAAAAAGTGACCATAAAATTTGATGAAGACATTTCTATACACTACAATGAATAATAAGAAAGGAAATTAAGAAAACAATTCCATGTATAATTGCATCAAAAAGAATAAAATACTCAGGAATAAACATAAACAGGGAGGCAAAAGACTTGTACACTGAAAACTACAAAATGTTGCTGATAGGATCAGTGTCCTTATAAGAAGAGGAAGAGACACTAGAGCATGATCTCTCTCTTTGCACACACACAGAGGAAAGGCTATGTGAGCACACAACAAGAAGGTGGCCTCCTGCAAACTAGGAGAAGAGTTCTCACCAGTAGCAACCCTGCTGGCACCTTGATCTTAGACTTCCAGCCTCCAGAATTGTGAGAAAATAAATTTCTATTTAAGTCACCTGGTCTGTGATATTCTGTTATGGCATCCCAAGCAGACTAACACAGGCTGCTTGAGTGTCCTCAAAACACGGCAACTGGTTTCCCCCCAGAGCAAGTGATGAGAGAGACTGAGAGGAAAAGGCAGCAGCAGTGCCTTTTGTGGCTTGGTCTTAGAAATCACGTAGTGTCACTTCTATCATATTTTCAGTTTATTAGAAGTGAGACAGCAGGTTCAGCGTATAACTCAATGGAAGTGGGTTAAGCTTCAGCTTTCAAAAAGGTGCATGAAAGAATTTGTGAATATATTTTAAAATTATCACAATAGTTTAAAAGAAGATTAGATATAGTTGAGGGCGTTTTACAATCATACGGCATGGGGTAGCAGAAAACTTCCATTTTAATAGAGATGTTGGAGGGCAAAGTCCTGGGCTGGTAGACTGGTGGGAGAATCGTGAGGAAGTCTCAGAAAGGAAATAAACACAGAAGGGATGATCCTTAAATTCTGCATATAAAATCCACACAAATCCTTATTTGTCAGCCAAACTCCATATATATATAGGAGGTCCCAAGGTGCCTGGCAAAAAGAAACCATTAGAAAGTCAAAGAACTGAACTGATCTGAGGTTTTGGCTGCTGCCCATTTCAACTGAGGTAGTTTGATGTTTGAGTCCAACGAAGTTAACTGCCTTCAAGTATGAAAATCAACATACTTTAGAGGAACATAAAAAAATCATAAATTTCTATGATGTATCATCCTGAATGTCTAGTATGCAATAAAAATTATATAAGCAAAAGGAAAAAGAATGAAAAGCCATATTCAAAATGTGACTCGTATTCAAAAGCAAAGCAACCAATGGAAACAAATCCTGACACTATCCAGATGTTGATATTAGCAAATGAAGAATTTAAAGCAGCTATTATAAATATATTCAAGGACTTAAAGGAAAATGAATTAACAGTTGGAGAATCATAATAGAGAAATAGAAACAGTAATAAAACAAATAGAAATTCTTTTTTTTTTTACATCTTTATTGGAGTATAATTGCTTTACAATGGTTTATAACAAAGTAAATCAGTTATACATATACATATGTTCCCATATCGCTTCCCTCTTGCGTCTCCCTCCCTCCCACCCTCCCTATCCCACCCCTCTAGGTGGTCACAAAGCACCGAGCTGATCTCCCTGTGCTATGTGGCTGCTTCCCACTAGCTATCTATTTTACGTTTGGTAGTGTATATATGTCCCTATGTATGTCTCTAGTCCCTATGTCCCTATGTCTCTAGTAGGTCTGTGTCTTTATTCCTGTATTACCCCTAGGTTCTTCATGACATTTTTTCCCCTATATTCCATATATATGTGCTAGCATACGGTATTTGTCTTTCTCTTTATGACTTACTTCACTCTGTATGACAGACTCTAGATCCATCCACCTCACTACAAATAACTCAATTTCGTTTCTTTTTATGGCTGAGTGATATTCCATTGTATATATGTGCCACATCTTCTTTATCCATTCATCCGATGATGGACACTTAGGTTGTTTCCATCTCCTGGCTATTGTAAATAGAGCTGCAATGAACATTTTGGTACATGACTCTTTTTGAACTATGGTTTTCTCAGGGTATATTCCCAGTAGTGGGATTGCTGGGTCATATGGTAGTTTTATTTGCGGTTTTTTAAGGGACCTCCATACTGTTCTCCATAGCGGCTGTACCAATTCACATTCCCACCAGCAGTGCAAGAGTATTCCCTTTTCTCCACACCCTCTCCAGCATTTATTGTTTCTAGATTTTTTGATGATGGCCATTCTGACTGGTGTGAGATGATATCTCATTGTAGTTTTGATTTGCATTTCTCTAATGATTAATGATGTTGAGCATTCTTTCATGTGTTTGTTGGCAGTCTGTATATCTTCTTTGGAGAAATGTCTGTTTAGGTCTTCTGCCCATTTTTGGAATGGGTTGTTTGTTTTTGTGTTATTGAGCTGCATGACCTGCTTATAAACTTTGGAGATTTGTCAGTTGCTTCGTTTGCAAAGATTTTCTCCCAATCTGAGGGTTGTCTTTTGGTCTTGTTTATGGTTTCCTGTGCTGTGCAAAAGCTTTGAAGTCTCATTAGGTCCCATTTATTTATTTTTGTTTTTATTTCCATTTCTCTAGGAGGTGGGTCAAAAAGGATCTTGCGGTGATTTATGTTATAGAGTGTTCTGCCTATGTTTTCCTCTAAGAGTTTGATAGTTTCTGGCCTTACATTTAGGTCTTAAATCCATTTTGGGCTTATTTTTGTGTATGGGATTTTTTTTTGTCAGGGATTGATCTAATCTCATACTTTTACATGTACGTGTCCAGTTTTCCCAGCACCA
>NW_020173388.1:4480808-4527479 GCF_003031525.2 Neophocaena asiaeorientalis asiaeorientalis
ATTTACATTTAAGGTAATTATCGATATGTATGTTCCTATTCCCATTTTCTTAATTGTTTTGGGTTCGTCATTGTAGGTCTTTCCCTTCTCTTGTGCTTCTTGCCTAGGGAAGTTCCTTTAGCATTTGTTGTAAAGCTGGTTTGGTGGTGCTGAACTCTCTCAGCTTTTGCTTGTCTGTAAAGGTTTTAATTTCTCCATCAAATCTGAATGAGATCCTTGCTGGGTAGAGTAATCTTGGTTGCAGGTTTTTCTCCTTCATCACTTTAAATATGTCCTGCCAGTCCCTTCTGGCTTGCAGAGTTTCTGCTGAAAGTTCAGCTGTTAACCTTATGGGGATTCCCTTGTGTGTTATTTGTTGTTTTTCCCTTGCTGCTTTTAATATGTTTTCTTTGTATTTAATTTTTGACAGTTCGATTAACATGTGTCTTGGCGTGTTTCTCCTTGGATTTATCCTGTATGGGACTCTCTATGCTTCCTGGAGTTAACTATTTCCGTTCCCATATTAGGGAAGTTTTGAACTATAATCCCTTCAAATATTTTCTCAGCCCCTTCCTTTTGCTCTTCTTCTTCTGGAACCCCTATAATTCGAATGTTGGTGCAATTAATGTTGTCCCAGAGGACTCTGAAACTGTCCTCATTTCTTTTCATTCTTTTTTCTTTATTCTGCTCTGCAATAGTTATTTCCACTATTTTATTTTCCAGGTCACTTATCCGTTCTTCCTCCTCAGTTATTCTGCTACTGATCCCATCTAGAGTATTTTTAATTTTATTTATTGTGTTGTTCATTGTTGCTTGTTTCTTCTTTAGTTCTTCTAAGTCCTTGTTAAATGTTTCTTGCATTTTCTCTATTCTATTTCCAAGATTTGGGGTCATCTTTACTATCATTATTCTGAATTCTTTTTCAGGTAGACTGCCTATTTCCTCTTCATTTGTTAGGTCTGGTGGGTTTTTATCTTGCTCCTTCATCTGCTGTGTGTTTTTCTGTCTTCTCATTTTGCTTATCTTACTGTGTTTGGGGTCTCCTTTTTGCAGGCTGCAGGTTCATAGTTCCCATTGTTTTTGGTGTCTGTCCCCAGTGGCTAAAGTTGGTTCAGTGGGTTGTGTAGGCTTCCTGGTGGAGGGGACTAGTGTCTGTGTTCTGGTGGATCAGGCTGGATCTTGTTTATCTGGTGGGCAGGTCACGTTTGGTGGTGTGTTTTGGGGTTTCGGTGGACTTATTATGATTTTAGGCAGCCTCTCTTCTAATGGGTGGGGTTGTGTTCCTGTCTTGCTAGTTGTTTGGCATAGGGTTTCCAGCACTGTAGCTTGCTGGTTGTTGAGTGAAGCTGGGTGTTGGTGTTGAGATGGAGATCTCTGGGAGATTTTCGCTGTTTGATATTACGTGGAGCTGGGAGGTCTCTTGTGGCCAGTGTCCTGAAGTTGTCTGTCCCACGTCAGAGGCACAGCACTGACTCCTGGCTGCAGCACCAAGAGCCTTTCATCCACACGGCTCAGAATAAAAGGGAGAAAAAGTAGAAAGAAAGAAAGGAAGGAAGGAAGGAAGAAGGGAGGGAGGGAGGAAGGAAGGAGGGAAGGAAGGAAAGAAAGAAAGAAAGAGAAAGAAGATAAAGTAAGATAAAGTCATTAAAATAAAAAATAGTTATTAAGAAAAAAAATTCATTTTAAAAGAAGAAAAAAAAAATCGGACGGATAGAACCCTAGGACAAATGGTGGAAGCAAAGCTATACAGACAAAATCTCACACAGAAGCATACACATATACACTCACAAAAAGAGGAAAAGGAAAAAAAAAAAAAACAAAAGAGGAAAAGGGGAAAAAATAATAAATCTTGCTGTCAAATTCCACCTCCTCAATTTGGGATGATTCGTTGTCTATTCATGTATTCCACAGATGCAGGGTACATCAAGTTGATTGTGGGGCTTTAATCCACTGCTTCTGAGGCTGCTGGGAGAGATTTCCCTTTCTCTTCTTTGTTCTCACAGCTCCCAGGGGCTCAGCTTTGGATTTGGCCCTGCCTCTGTGTGTAGGTCGCCAGAGGGCGTCTGTTCTTTGCTCAGACAGGACGGGGTTAAAGGAGCTGTTGATTCGGGGGCTCTGGCTCACTCAGGCCAGGGGGAGGGAGGGGTATGGAGTGCTGGGCTGGCCTCTGGCGGCAGAGGCCAGCGTGACATTGCACCAGCCTGCGGTGCGCCGTGCGTTTTCCCGGGGAATTTGTCTCTGGATCCCGGGACCCTGGCAGTGGCCGGGTGCACAGGTTCCCTGGAAGAGGGCTGTGGACAGTGACCTGTGCTCACACACAGGCTTCTTGGTGGTGGCAGCAGCAGCCTTAGCGTCTCATGCCCGTCTCTGTGGTCCGCGCTTGTAGCCACGGCTCGCACCCGTCTCTGGAGCTCCTTTAAGCAGTGCGCTTAATCCCCTCTCCTTGAGCACCAGGAAACAAAGAGGGAAGAAAAAGTCCCTTGCCTTTTCAGCAGGTCCAGACTTTTTCCCGGACTCCCTCCCGGCTAGCTGTGGTGCACTAACCCCCTGCAGGCTGTGTTCAACCCCAGTCCTCTCCCTGTGCTCTGACCAAAGCCCGAGCCTCAGCTCCCAGTCCCGCCCGCCCCGGTGGGTGAGCACACAAGCTTCTCGGGCTGGTGAGTGCCTGTCGGCCCTGACGCTCTGTGCAGGAATCTCTCCGCTTTTCCCTCCGCACCCCTGTTGCTGTGCTCTCCTCCATGGCGCTGAAGCTTTCCCCCTCTGCCACCAGCAGTCTCCAACCGTGAAAGGGCTTCCTAGTGTGTGGAAACCTTTCCTCCTTCACAGCTCCCTACCACTGGTGCAGGTCCCATCCCTATCCTTTTGTCTCTGTTTATTCTTTTTTCTTTTCCCCTACCCAGGTACGTGGGGACTTTCTTGCCTTTTTGGAGGTCTGAGATCTTCTGCCAGCGTTCAGTGGGTGTTCTGTAGGAGTTGTTCCACGTGTAGATGTATTTCTGGTGTATCTGTGGGGAGGAAGGTGATCTCCATGTCTTACTCTTCCGCCATCTTTCCCTCGTCTCTCCAAATGGAAATTCTTGAACTGAAAAGATCAACAACTGAAATAAAAAATTCACTGAATGGGCTTTACAGCAGATTGCTGATGGCAGAAGAGTCAGGGAACTTGGATTCATCAATAGAAAGTGTCCAACTTTAAGAACAGAGAGAAAAATATTAAAAGTGAATAGAGATTCAGTGAACTGAAGGGACATTGTTAAGTTGGTTAACGTACATCTAACTGTAACACATGGTTAACATACATGTAACATCCTGTCAAAAATCCTAGAAGGGGGGCTTCCCTGGTGGCGCAGTGGTTGAGAGTCTGCCAGCCGATGCAGGGGACACGGGTTCATACCCTGGTCTGGGAAGATTCCACATGCCGCGGAGCAGCTAGGCCCGTGAGCCATGGCTGCTGAGCCTGCGCATCCGGAGCCTGTGCTCCACAACGGGAGAGGCCACAACAGTGAGAGGCCTGCATACCAGAAAAAAAAAAAAAAATCCTAGAAGGAGAGGAAGGATGGGGTGGGGGGGCAGGAAAAAATTAAAGAGATGATGGATAAAATTGTCCAGAGTTTGAGGGAAGACATAAACTTAACAATCTAAGAAGTTCTGGGAACTCCAAAGAGGGTAAATACAAATAAAACCACATCAAGCACATAGACACACTTCTGAAATCAAAAGATAAAATCTTGAAAACATCCAGAGAAAAGACATAATGTAAAGGTGTGTATGTTTTGTATATACAGGAGAACAGCAATATGATTGACAGCTGACTTCTCATCAGAAACATTGGAGGCCAGAAGGCTTTTTAAAATGCTTTAAATCCTGGAGGGAAAACTTTCAAACCAGAATTCTATATCCAGCTAAACTATCCATCAAAAAAAACTGGGAAAAAATAGACATTTTCAGAAATATGAAAACTGAGAGAATTAGGTTCCACAGACCTGAAGGGTAAGAAATGCAAAGAAGTTTCTTCAGACTGAAAGGAAATTACATCAGGTGGAAAACTTGATCTAAAAGTAAGTGTGAAGAGCACCTTAAATGATAAATATGTGGGTGAATTCTAAAAACTAAATATATTTATCTTTCTTAAAAGACATTATAATTGTTTAGGGTAGAAATTGTAACATTGTATTATAGGGTTTCAGATATATTGTAAATGTTAATATATATAACAGCAGTAAGGCAAAGGATGGGATAGTGGTAAATGGAACTAAGTGAGGTTCCCATATTTTATGTAAAATACTACAATACTAACTGTAATATGTTAAAGATACCATTATAATTTCTAGAACATTTATTAAAGCAATAATGCAAAGATGTATACCTAAAAGGCCAGTTGCAAAGAACATAATTCTAGAAAATATTTAATTAACCGAAAGAAGGCAAAAAAGGAACAGAGGAACAATAAAGCAAACAATACTAATTAAAAACAGGAAAATAGTAGTTCTACATCTAATATTAACAATTATATTAATTTGCTGTACAGCAGAAACTAACACAAAACTGTAAAGCAACTATACTCCAATAAAAATTAAAAAGACAATTATAGTAAGTGTAAATGGAGTAAACACTTAAATTAAAAAGTAGAGATTATCGGAATAGTTTAAAAAGCAATACATAGCTACATATTGCTAAAAGAGACACACTTTAAATACAAAGAAACAGATGGGTTAAAGTAAAAGGATTGAAAAAGACATGTTATTTAAACAGTACTTAGGAATAAGGGGTATAAACTATATTAGTAACAAACAAAATAGACATCAAGATGAGGATTACTACTAGAAATAAAAAGGAACATTTTATAATGATAGGAGAAATTCATCAGGAAAATATCATAGATATAGCTGAGGATTTGCATAATCAAGCTTCAAACACATAAAGCAAAAACTGATGGAGAAGTAGACAAATCCACAATCATAACTAGAGATTTTAACACCCCTCCTCCTAGTAATTGATAGAACAACTAGATACAGAAATCGCAGAGTAGAAGATCTGAACAAATCTGTCAACTATCTATTGATTTGTGGAGAAAAAAGCCCATCAGTGGCAAAATACACATTCTTTTCACACTATGTAGAACATTTACTAAGATATGCCATATGCTAGGTCATAAAACAAGTACATGCATTTCAAAAAATCAAAACCTTAAAGTATGTTTTCCGACCATGCAGAAGTAACTTAGAAATCATTAATAAGATACCTAGAAAAGTCCAAAATATTTGAAAATTAAGCAGTATCCTTCCAAATAAAAATGTCAGCAAAAAATCATAAGATTAGAAATATTTTTAACTAAATACTAATAAAAATACAGCATACCAAAACTTGTAGGATGCAGCTAAATAATTTGTTAAAGGAATATTTGTAGCTTTAAGTGGTTATAATTAGAAAAGAACTCCAATAAAGATGTTAAAAAAATTTTTAATTAAAAAAAAAGACTAAAAATAAAATTCTGTGTGTGCTTGAAAAGAAAAAAAAAGGTTTATAGTTTGATCTAAGCTTCCACCTTAAAGTAGAAAAAAATATGAGCAAAACATAATAGAGAGGCTTTTCTTTTTAAATATTTGTATTATCTGTCAGGAGTTCCCCTTTTTCATTTTTAATACTGGTGATGTCTTCTCACTTTTTTTCTTTATCAGTCTTGGCAAGTGTTTATTTTATTAGTCTTCTTCTAAGACCCAATTTTTGGTCTTGTTAACCCACTCTATTATATATTCAATTCTTATTTCATTAATTTCTGTTTTCATCTTTATTACTTCTTTCCTTCTACCTTTGGTTTCTTTTGATGTTCTTTCCCAGCTTTTTAGGTTGGATGCTTATATATTAATTTGTAAGCCTTTTCCATTTTCTAATATGTTAAATTCAGGGTGTAAAATTCCTTTCATGAACTGCTCTCGTTGCAACCCACATATTTTTGATACGTGGCTTTATGATCATTCAATTCCTAATGCTTTTAAATTTCCATTGTGATTTCTTCTTTGACCCTTTGGTCATTTAGAATTTTTTTAAAATTCCAAATATATGATGATCTCCTAGTTATCATTTTCTTATTGATTTCTGTCTTTGGTCACTATGCTCGAATCTGTGCACCTTTATTCAATTTCTCAGCCTCTTGGCCTCTTTCAGAATTGGTAGTTGATTGAAGGGGAATGGACCCAAACATAGAGCTTCTTTCTCTGGGTCTACTTCTCATCCAGGATTTTCTTACCATAATTCTCTTCACTGCTTTGTTGATTCTTCAGTGCCTTCAAATTAATTCTCATCTATTTTGTCCAGTTTTACTAGCTGTTCTCAGTAAGAGGCTTGATCCAAATTATCTAGTCTGCCATTACCGAGTGCAGAACTCCTGCTGATGGTGACTTAATTGTTTTAAGACATATAGAAAGAATGGAGATCAGAAGATTTTGTGGATAGAGAGACCAGTGTGAATAAAAAACGAAAACTTTGCCCAAAGAATAGGATGAAGAGGAGAAATAAGATGATACCTGTATTAGTTATCCATTGTTGCATAACAAATCACCACAAACTTGGTGACTTAAAATAACACATTTATTATCTCAGAGTTTTTATGGGTCAAGGATCCAGGCATTGCTTAGCTGGGCCATCTGACTCTCCAACAAGGTTGCAATCAAAGTGTCAGCTAGAGCTGGGGTTGAATCTGAAGGTACAACAGAGTACATCTGAAGGATCCCCTTGTAAGTTTATTCACATGGTAGTTGGCAGAATTCAGTTCTTTTGGAGCTATTTGACTGAGGATCTCAGTGTCTAGCTGATTGTTGACTACATTTTCCTTGTCACATAGTTCTCTCCATGGGGGACCTCACAGTATGGCAGCTTGCTTTATCAAAGTCAGCAAGTGTGAGAGAATGCTGGCAAGATGGAAATTACGATCTTATGGAATTAAATCAAAGAAATTATATTCCTTTACCTTTGCCATATTCTACTGATTAGAAGCATACCATGATTCCCACCCATAATCAAGGAGAGGGGATTATGCAGGATGTGAATACCCGGAGGTGGAGCTCATTCAAGGCTATCCTTTACTTTGTTTGCAGCAGTATTTACTCATGTATATAATTAAGTTCTCCTTTTCTCTGAAAACCTCAGAGAAAAGGGACAGCAGACTAGAAAGACAATATAGTTGATATATGACAGACAATTTCAGGAAGAGCAGCAAATAAAACATCAAAGCCTAAGTAACATGGAAAACAAGATTAAGTTTCAAAGAAAGAAATTATGGTTAGACAAAAATTGAACTATGAAACGATTCCTAACCTCTTCTAAGATTTAACTTGGGAGTAAGAATTCCATGAAGCTTATATAGCTGAAGAGAAGCAAGTCCACCTTGAGGTCTTCAATGCTTATGTAGAAAAAGAAAACAGTATTTTGCATGATGTGGATTGGTTTTGCCTATTATAGTCTTCAGAGAATTTTCCGTGACTTACAGGTTTCTTCATTAACATTTGATATATGTTTTTCAGATTTATTTTTTATTAAGCATCTCAGTGTATCTTTGAGGGTAGAGGATGTATTCTTTTTATCGAAGTATGTAGTTGCATTACGGAAATGGGAAATGGGAAAAAAGTAGGCCATTTTGTTCTATTCTTTGAAACTAATTTTCTAGTTTACCTGTAGAGTTCATGAACAATTACATGGTTGGAAATCGATTTTACAAATATTAAAATGCACAACTGTGCTAATAGATTTTTTATTTTTTTTATATAGGATCCAAATGAAGATACAGAATGGAATGAAATTTTAAGAGATTTTGGCATTCTTCCTCCAAAAGAAGAGCCAAAAGATGAAATTGAAGAAATGGTTTTACGTTTACAGAAAGAAGCAATGGGTATAGTTGTGCATTTGGTGGGCTGGGTGAAGGGAATAATACAGTTATGACAGTGATCATGTATTTCATGAATTTAGAGGAAGAGAGGACATTAGAAATAATTTAAATCCCACCCATACTTTTGAAATTAGGATGCTGACACCTAAAATTTCTAATTCATGTGTTGAAAGTTACATGCTAGTTAATATCAGAGCTGAAATGCCCTGGTATCTAATCTAGTGAGCTTTTTTTCCCTCTATCATATTTCTCTACCTTGTGATTACTTTCTGTTTTGATCATTCTATATAAAATGTATTATTTGTTAAAATTTCCAGGTACTTGAGGAAGTCCAAATTTATGAGGTCTAATTGATTTTCACATCTGCTTTTAAATGCAGCCTGGTAGTTCTGTGAACTCTGAGGGAGTATTAGCACCTTAAACAAACCTGAAGCAGTCAGCCACAATATAGTTTATATGCTGGAGAAACTGCAACATTAAAGATATTCTTGATCTCCATTTGTCTAATATATTGTTTTTTCTAGACATGTGACTCTAAAGTAAAATTGGCTTTTAAATAACTCAGTTAACTACAACTTATTTTGTTTTAGTTAAACCATACGAAAAGATGACTCTTGCACAGTTGAAGGAAGCTGAAGATGAATTTGATGATGAAGATATGAGAGCTATTGAAATATATAGGTACAGTGGTTCATTTGGATAATTTATGAGTTTTTGAATGAAGTATTGTAAGAATGAAACTAAGGAAAAAGTCCTTTTTTGTCTACAGACTATATTTTACAAAGAACAAAACTAACTTTTAATATTTGAAAATTAACTCACCTTATATAAGATGGATTTTTTTTCTTGACCTTTTTTGACTTTGCTTAAATAAAAAACTATTCAGTAATATACAGTAGAACTTCATCAAGTTACATGTGAATAAAGTGGAAAATATCATTAGAAGGCCAATAAAAAGAGGGCCGTGGTTTTCCTTCTAGCCTGATGTTTGTCAAGGGTTTCTGTCATTTAATGAATAATTAATTACCAATCATAAACAAATTCTTTCAGAAATTAGAACAGGTGCATAAGTTTCCCAACTTATCCTGATACAAAAACTTGACAAAGAAATTGCAAAAACAGAATGCTACAGAAAAATATCTCCTATAAATATAGGTATGAAAAATTTTGACAAAATATTAGCAAATTAAGTCCAGCAATTTAAAAGAAGAAGAATACATTCCAATCAAGTGGGATTGGTCCCAGGAATACAAGGTTGTTTTCACACGAAAAAAAATCAGTGAATTGTGTTAGAAGCAGCAATACTCTGGTAGCAATGAACACACCTAGAATTCAGCTCTTGATTCACAATACTGTTCTCCAATAAAAGGAACGAGTGATTCTTTTTTTTTTTAAGATCTTTATTGCGGTATAATTGCTTTACAATGGTGTGTTCCTTTCTGCTTTATAACAAAGTGAATCAGCTATACATATACATATATCCCCATATCCCCTCCCTCTTGCATCTCCCTCCCACCCTCCCTGTCCCACCCCTCTAGGTGGTCACAAAGCACTGAGCTGATCTCCCTGTGCTATGCTGCTGCTTCCCACTAGCTATCTGTTTTACATTTGGTAGTGTATATATGTCCATGCCACTCTCTCACTTTGTCCCAGCTTACCCTTCCCCCTCCCTGTGTCCTCAAGTTCATTCTATATGTCTGTGTCTTTATTCCTGTCCTGCCCCTAGGTTCTTCAGAACCATTTTTATTTTTTAGATTTCATATATATGTGTTAGCATATGGTATTTGTTTTTCTCTTTATGACTTACTTCACTTTGTATAACAGACTCTAGGTCCATCCACCTTAACTACAAATAACTCAATTTCATTTCTTTTTATGGCCGAGTAATATTCCATTGTATATATGTGCCATATCTTCTTTATCCATTCATCTGTCAGTGTACACTTAGGTTGCTTCCATATCCTGGCTATTGTAAATAGTGCTGCAATGAACATTGTGATACATGACTCTTTGAATTATGGTTTTCCCAGGTATATGCACAATAGTGGGATTGCTGGGTCATATGGTAGTTTTTAGTTTTCTAAGGAACCTTAATTTCTTAGAAAAGGAACCTTCGTTCCTTTAGTTCTGTTTTTAGTTTTCTAAGGAACCTCCATACTGTTCTCCATAGTGGCTGCATCAATTTACATTCCCACCAGCAGTGCAAGAGGGTTCCCTTTTCACCGCACCCTCTCCAGCATTTATTGTTTGTAGATTTTCTGATGATGGCCATTCTGACTGGTGTGAGGTGATACCTCATTGTAGTTTTTATTTGCATTTCTCTAATGATTAGTGATGTTAAGCATCCTTTCATGTGTTTGTTGGCAATCTGTATATCTTCTTTGGAGAAATGTCTATATAGGTCTTCTGCCATTTTTGAATTAGATTGTTTGTTTTTTTGATATTCAGCTGCATGAGCTGCTTGTAAATTTTGGAGATTAATCCTTTGACAGTTGCTTCATTTGCAAATATTTTCTCCCATTCTGAGGGTTGTACTGTTCCTGATCTTAGTGGAAAAGGTTTCAGTTTTCACCATTGAGAACGATGTTGGCTGTGGGTTTGTCATATATGGCCTTTATTATGTTGAGGTAAGTTTTTCCTCTATGCCTACTTTCTGGAGGGTTTTTATCATAAATGGGTATTGAATTTTGTCAAAAGCTTTTTCTGCATCTATTGAGATGATCATATGGTTTTTCTCCCTCAGTTTGTTATTATGGTTTGTCACATTGATTTGCATATATTCAAAAATCCTTGCATTCCTGGGTAAACCCCACTTTATCATGGTTTATGATCCTTTTAATGTGCTGTTGGATTCCGTTTGCTAGTATTTTGTTGAAGATTTTTGCATCAATGTTCATCAGTGATATTGGTCTGTAGTTTTCTTTCTTTGTGACATCTTTGTCTGGTTTTGGTATCAGGGCGATGGTGGCCTCGTAGAATGACTTTGGGAGTGTTCCTCCCCCTGCTGTATTTTGGAAGAGTTTGAGAAGGTTTGGTGTTAGCTCGTCTCTAAATATTTGATAGAATTCACCTGTGAAGCCATCTGTCCTGGGCTTTTGTTTGTTGGAAGATTTTTAATCATAGTCTCAATTTCAGTTCTTGTGATTGGTCTGTTTATATTTTCTATTTCTTCCTGGTTCAGTCTTGGAAGGTTGTGCTTTTCTAAGTATTTGTGCATTTCTTCCAGGTTTCCATTTTATTTGCATATTGTTGCTTGTAGTAATCTCTCATGGTCCTTTGTATTTCTGCAGTGTCAGTTGTTACTTCTCCTTTTTCATTTCTAATTCTATTGATTTGAGTCTTCTCCCTTTTTTTTCTTTAAGAGTCTGGCTAATGGTTTATCAATTTTGTTTATCTTCTCAAAGAACCAGCTTTTAGTTTTATTGATCTTTGTTATTGTTTCCTTCATTTCTTTTTCATTTATTTCTGATCTGATATTTATGATTTCTTTCCTTCTGCTAACTTTGGGGTTCTTTTGTTTTTCTTTCTCTAATTGTTCTAGGTGTAAAGTTAAGTTGTTTATTTGAGCTGTTTCTTGTTTCTTGAGGTAGGATTGTATTGCTATAAACTTTCCTCTTAGAATTGCTTTTGCAGCATCCCATAGGTTTTGGTTCATCATGTTTTCATTGTCATTTGTTTCTAGGTATTTTTTGATTTCTTCAGTGATCTCTTGACTATTAAGTAGTGTATTGTTTAGCTTCCATGTGTTTGTATTTTTTACAGATTTTTTCCTGTAATTGATATCTAGTCTCATAGAGTTGTGGTCGGAAAAGATACTTGATATGATTTCAATTTTCTTAAATTTACCAAGGCTTGATTTGTGACCCAAGATATGATCTGTTCTGGAGAATGTTCCAGGAGCACTTGAGAAGAATGTGTGTTCTGTTTTTTGGTTGGAATGTCCTATAAATATCAATTAAGTCCATCTTGTTTAATGTATCATTTAAAGCTTGTGTTTCCTTATTTATTTTCATTTTGGGTGATCTGTCCACTGGTGAAAATGGGGTGCTAAAGTCCCCTACTATGATTGAGTTACTGTTGATTTCCCCTTTTTATGTCTGTTAGCATTTGCCTTATGTGTTGAGGTGCTTCTATGTTGGGTGCATAAACATTTACAATTGTTATATCTTCTTCTTCGATTGATCCCTTGATCCATCATGTAGTGTCCTTCTTTGTCTCTTGTGATAGTCTTTATGTTAAAGTCAATTTTGTCTGATACAAGAATTGCTACTCCAGCTTTCTTTTGATTTCCATTTGTGTGGAATATCTTTTTCCATCCCCTCACTTTCAGTCTGTATGTGTCCCTAGGCCTGAAGTGGGTCTGTTGTAGACAGCATATATACAGGTCTTATTTTTGTTTCCACTCAGTGAGCCTGTGTCTTTTGGTTGGAACATTGAATCCATTCATGTTTAAGGTAATTATCGATATGTATGTTCCTATTCCCATTTTCTTAATTTTTTTGTGTTTGTTATTGTAGGTCTTTTCCTTCTCTTGTGTTTCATGCCTATAGAAGTTCCTTTAGAATTTGTTGTTAAGCTGGTTTGGTGATGCTGAATTCTCTTAGCTTTTGCTTATCTGTAAAGGTTTTAGTTTCTCCATCAAATCTGAATGAGAACCTATCTGGGTAGCGTAATCTTGGTTGTAGGTTTTTCGCTTTCATCACTTTAAATATGTCCTGTGACTCCCTTCTGGCTTGCAGAGTTTCTGCTGAAAGATCAGCTGTTAACCTTATGGGGATTCCCTTGTATGTTATTTGTTGTTTTTCCCTTGCTGCTTTTAATAGTTTTCTTTGTATTTAATTTTTGATAGCTTGATTTATATGTGTCTTGGCGTGTTTCTCCTTGGATTTATCCTGTATAGGACTCTCTGTGCTTCCTGGACTTGATTATTTCCTTTCCCATATTAGGGACGTTTTCAACTGTAATCTCTTCAAATATTTTCTCAGTCCCTTTCTTTTTCTCTTCTTCTTCTGGGACCCCTATAATTCGAATGTTGGTGCATTTAATGTTGTCCCAGAGGTCTCTGAGACTGTCCTCAATTCTTTTCATTCTTTTTTCTTTATTATGCTCTGTGGTAGTTTTTTCCACTATTTTATCTTCCAGGTTACTTATCCATTCTTCTGCCTCACTTATTCTGCTATTGATTCCTTCTAGAAAATTTTTAATTTCATTTACTGTGTTATTCATCATTGTTTGTTTGCTTTTTAGTTCTTCTACATCCTTGTTAAACATTTCATGTAATTTCTCCATTCTGTTTCCAAGATTTTGGATCATCTTTACTGTCATTACTCTGAATCCTTTTTCAGGTAGACTTCCTATTTCCTCTTCATTTGTTTCGTCTGGTGGGTTTTTAACCTTGCTCCTTCATCTGCTATGTGTTTCTCTGTCTTCTCATTTTGCTTAACTTACTGTGTTTGGGGTCTCCTTTTCGCAGGCTGCAGGTTCATAGTTCCCATTGTTTTTGGTGTCTGCCCCCAGTGGCTAAGGTTTGTTCAGTGGGTTGTCAGCTTCCTGGTGGAGGGGACTGGTGCCTCTGTTCTGGTGGATGAGGCTGGATCTTGTGTTTCTGGTGGGCAGGACCATGTCCGGTGTTGTGTTTGGGGTGTCTGTGACCTTATCATGATTTTAGGCAGCCTCTCTGCTAATGGATGGGGTTGTCTTCCTGTCTTGCTAGTTGTTTGGCATAACATGTCCAGCACTGTAGCTTGCTGGTCGTTGAGTGAAGCTGGGTCTTAACGTTGAGATGGAGATCTCTGGGAGAGCTTTTTCCATTTGATATTATGTGGAGCCAGGAGGTCTCTGGTGGACCAATGTCCTGAACTTGGCTGTCTCACCTCAGAGGCACAGGCCTGACACTCTGCCAGAGCACCAAGACCCTGTCAGCCACGTGGCCAGGTATGTGGGGAGTTTCTTGCCTTTTGGGAAGTCTGAGATCTTCTGCCAGCTTTCAGTAGGTGTTCTGTAGAAGTTGTTCCACATGTAGATGTATTTCTGATGTATTTTTGAGGAGGAAGGTGATCTCCACGTCTTACTCCTCCGCCATCTTGAAGGTCTCCTCCGGAACCAGTGATTCTTAAAGTATTGCTTTATTCAACAGTGTGAGTTGAGAAAGAACAGTATGAGTCTGGGGCATTCTGTAGTATCAGAAAGTTAAGGCAGTGCTAAAAACTTTTTTCAAGGCACAGGAGCCACACTTAAAGATCTCAGATTGGCCAGAGTTGGAACAACTTGAACAACAAAATTAATTACTATAATATTGAATTATAAAATAAGTAATAAAATAATTATCCTTGAGTCCTTATCCTACAGTGACATAGATAAGTAAATGAATACATGAACAAATTCAGAGGAAGTAACAGTTCTGCCTCACTGAAGAATTCCAATTAATAAGTGTAGACAGAATGAGGAAAATAGAAAGATCATCATTAAAACACCACAGTAATAATCCTCCATGGGCAAGATCTGCTGATAGATGCTAAAATGAGTGGGTGAATGTTTAAATAGAAACCCAAATTTGAGGGATTTTCCAAAAATGACTGGCCAAGTGGACAGCAGGAAAGGTGAAGTAGAAAGCTCCAAGAATCCATCTGTCCACCTAGGTAGCAATTGTACTGGCAGAAATGGTCTGAAATTATGGCTTTGGAACTCTGGAGTCTATTTGAACACTTGTAGCTTACAGCATAAAGCTTGGCTGGTGGGCTTCCCTGGTGGCGCAGTGATTGAGAGTCCGCCTGCCGATGCAGGGGACACGGGTTCGTGCCCCGGTCCAAGAAGATCATCAGTTAGTATTGGTTGATTTCAGTCCTCCCTGTAGTAACAGCTATCCATCCCTCACCCCCCAGCCCCACGGCAGGCAGCTGTTTCAACAGCATCCTGTGTTTCTTGCTGGAGCCAGGGTAGGCAATAAGGACTTTGTCCTCAAATATCAGGATTCTGTGATCTGATTGCAGATTGCTGCTCTGAATGCAGAGGTACAGACCCAGAGACTGGCATTCATTGTGTTAACCCTCACTGGCTCAAGTGGCTTCCAGGAGATTTTAAGGAGCCACTTCTGGTTTCTTTTTTTTTTAACATTCAAAAACAACCACATATATGGGGGAATTTAGAAAGCCTTGGGAAAGTTGAAGGCTCAGAAAAGACCTGAGAAGACCTTATGCTTTCACCTGAGGCTGATCCTGGCACAGACACACCCAATGTAAAAACACAAATACAAAAACATGGGTTGTAAGAAGAATCTGATTTCTAGAGTTACCAATTGAATGAAATATTCAGTTTTCAATAACAACAAAAAAATCAGGTGTAAAAAGAAACAGGAAAGTACGGCCCAGACAAAGGAACAAAATAAATCAATACAAAATATACCTGAGGTAGCCAAAGTGTCAGACTTACTAGACAAAGACTTTAAGACAACTTAGTTAAAGGTGCTCAAAGAGCTAAAGGAAGACATGGACAAAGACAGGAGAACATAATATGAACAAAATGAGAATAACAATAAAGAGATTGGAATTATAAAAAGGAACCAAAAAGACATTCTGAAACTAAAAAGTACAATAATTGAATTGAAATATACACTAAAGGGCTTCAAAAGCAGATATGAACCAGCAGAAAATAGAGAAAATTTGAAGATAAGACGATTGAAAGTATTGAGTCTGAGAATAAAGAAGAGAGAACAGAGCCTAACTGGCCTTGTGGTGCGCTACTAGGTGAACTAGAATATATGGTATGGGAGTCCCAGCAGAGGAAAAGAGAAAGAAAGGGGCACAAATCATATTTGTAGAAATAATGGCTGAAAACTCCCCAAATTTGACAAAAGGCATAAATCTACAAATCCAAGGTGCTCAATGGACTCCAAGTAGGGTAAACTCAGAGACCCACACAAAGACACATCCCTTAAAAAGACTATCAGCCAATTTCTCCTCAGAAATCTTAGAGGCTGCAAGAGGAATAAAAAACACCTGTCAGTCAAGAATTTCATATTTGGCAAAAGTATGCTACAAGGATGAAGGAGAAATTGAGACATTCCTAGATAAAATCTAAGTGAGTTTGTTACTACAGCAAGTCCCCTACTTATGAACGAGTTCCATTCTGAGAGCACATTCATAAGTCTAATTTGTTCATAAGTCCAACAAAGGTAGCCTAGGTACCCAAATAATACAATTGGCTATATAGTACTGTACTGTAATAGGTTTATAAACCTTTCACACAAAACATAAAAAGCAAACACAAAAAATAAAGAAAACATTTTTAATCTTAACCTTGGAAAGTACAGTAGTATAGTACAACAGCTGGCACTTCTTAGCAGTACCAGCTACATCACTGCTGCTTTTACGCTTGTTTCTGGACATCCTGGGCTTGAAATAAAGATACTGTACTACTGTACTACTGTAGTGTATACAGTACTGTACAGTAAAGTACCAAAAGTACAACCATTTGTAGAGGATGCATGCATGTGACAGTGTACAACCAGACACATGAACTAGCTTACGTGATTGGACATGCTAATGCACATTTGCATCTTTTAAAGTTTGCAACTTGAAGGTTCGTATGTCGGGGACTTACTGTACTAGAATTCCCCTAAAAATTAGCTAAAGGAGTCTGTCAGCCTGAAATTAAAGGGCAGTAGACAGTAACTCAAAACCATACAAAGAATAAATATCATAGATAAAGGTAACTGTATAGGTAAATATAAAAGCCAATATTACTGTATTTTTGGTTTTTAACTCCCTTTTTTCTATATGATTTAAAAGGCAAGTTTATAAAATAATAATTATAAATCGATGTTAATGGACACAGTATATAACAATGTAGTCTGTAACAGTAATGAGATAAAGAGGGAGGGATGAAGATGTATAAGAGCAGAGTGTTTGTATGCTATTGAAGCTAAGTTGGCATTATTCACAGTAGGTTATTGTAAGATATTAATTTTAATCCTTAAGGTAATCACTAAGAAATAACTAAAAGCATACAGAAAAGGAAAGAGAAAGGAAATCAAAATGGTATACCACAATGCAAGAATACAAAAAGAAGCAATGATGGAAGAATTGAGGAACAAAAAGCATGTAAGATATAGAAATACAGAAAATAGCTAAATGGCAGAAGTAAGTCCTTCCTTTTCAGTAATTACTTTGTTGTGTCAGTCCCAGCCTATCAATAGTGATGCTATTGGCTAGGAATGCCTGAGGCACTCACCTCCTGTATTACTCATAGCTGTGATTGGACCAGTTCCTGTGGTTTGTATTATGACTGTAGGATGCACTTCAGCAAGAAACTTTGAGAGAACTTCGAGGAACAAGATTTATTCCTCAGAAATCCTGAAGAACACACAGCATGCCTGAGGGCCACTCACCCAGGTCTGGTGGAGGGGTGGGAGTGGGACCTGGGTCTGTGCCTTTATTAGAGTCCATTGATGGGGTATCTAGGTTTCACGGGTTGACTCTTTATTGGCTAATGTAGAGCATAATAGCTGGAATTAGAGCACAGGAAGGGAGAAGAGGGGTCACTCAAGTGGTCAGTTATCTAGGTTACCCAGGGCTCTCTGAAAGAAAGACTTTCATGGGTGGGAGCAGCCTAATTCCTTATCTGGTGGTTTTGCTAGTAGCTGTGTCATACAGTTGGCAGTATGGTTTTCAAGATGGATGTCTTTTGAAATAGGTGCCTCAGTAATCAAAAGCTTAATGTCAGGCACTTACATTACATACTTTAAATGTATATGGATTTTAAATTAATCCAAGTAGTCTAAAATTAAAGGCATAATGAATAAAAAGAAACACATCCAGATCCTGGAAACTAAGCAATCTTGAGAAGAACAATGTTGGAAGACCAATACTTCCTGATTTCAAAACTTACTACAAAGCAACAGTAATCAAAACAGTGTTATAGTGACATAAGGATAGACATACAGACCAGAGGAATAGAATAGAGAGACCAGAAGGAAACTCTCTCATAAATAGTCAAATGATTTTTCAACACGGTGTCAAGAACATTCAATGGGGAAAGGACAATCTTTTCAACCAATGGTGCTAGGAAAACTGGATATCCACATGCAGAAGAATAAAGTTGGACTCGTACCTCATATCATATATAAAGATTAACTCAAAATGGATCAAAGACCCAAATGTAAGGACTAAAACTATAAAACTGTTCAAACAAAACACGGGAAAATGTCCATGACATTGGATTTGGAAATGATTTCTCAGATGACACCAAAAATAACAAAAGGCAACAAAAAGGAAAAAATAGATAAATTTGACCTCATCAAAATTTAAAATATTTGTGCATCAAAGGACACTATCAAGAAAGTGAAAAGACAACCCACAGAATGGGAGAAAATATTTGCAAATTAGATATATGATAAGGAATTGCTAACAAGAATATATAAAGAACTCATAAAACTCAACAACAAAAAAACAAATAATTAAAAAACGTGCAAAGGACTTGAATAGACATTTCTCCAAAGAAGGTATACAAATGGAAAATAAGCACATGAAAAGATGCTTAATATCATTAGTTATTAAGCAAATGCAAATCAAAACCACAGTGAATTTCCATTTCACTCCCACCAGGGTGGTTATAATAAAGAAGACAGAAAAACTAACAAAAGTGTTTGTGAACAGGTGGAGAATTTTGAACCACCATACATTGCTGGCGGGAATGTAAAATGGTGCAGTCTGGAATTTCTTCAAATATTAAACATAGAATTACCATGATCCAGCAATTCCACTCCTAGATATGTACACCCAAGAGAATCGAAAGCACAAAACATGTACATGAATGTTCATAGCAGCAGCATTCACAATAGCCAAAAAGTACAAAGAAACTTACTGTCCATCAACTGGTGAGTGGATAAACAAAATATGGTGTATTCATACAATGGAAAATTATTCAGCCATGTAAAGAAATGATGAACTGGTACATGCTACAACAGGACTGAACCTTGTAAATGTTATGCTAAGGAAAGAAGCCAGTGACAAAAGGTCACATTTTATATGATTCTACTTATATGAAATATTCAGAATAGGAAAATTTATAGAGACAGAAAGCAGATTATTAATTTCCAGGGCCTGGGATGGGGGGATAGGGAATAACTACAAATGGATATGGGGTTTCTTTTAGTACAGTAAAACTATTCTGGAACTAGATAGTGGTAATGGATGCACAGCTTTGTGAATACTTTAAAAATCACTGAGTTATACACTATAAATCGTTGAATTTTATTGTATATGAATTATGTTACAATTTAAAACTAAAGATTTTTGAGGAACTGGAATTCTCATAATATGATAACTTTGGGAAATAGTTTGGCAATTTCTTCTAAAGTTATATATGCATTTAACATATAACCTATCAATTAAATTCCTGGATATTTACTTGAGAGAATTGAAGGTATACGTCAATACAAAGACTTGTACATGCATATTCATAATAGCCAGAAACTGGAAACAACCCAAAAGTCCATCAACATGATAAATGAATGCAAGGTGAATGAATAAACAAACTGTAGTGTGTTCATGAAAGGCAGTACTACTCTGTAAGAAAGTAAGCAAACTACTGATGCACACAGACGTTGGTGAAATTTGAAAACATTGTATGGAATTAAAGAAGCCAGACACAGGAGAGTATCTGATGCATGATCGTATACATCATTTTTAAAATGAAAAAATAGTTTCCAAAATTGATGCAATGAGAGAGAGAAAAGCATAATGAAGAAGATAGCCTGCTTCCTAAAATTTATTGTATAGCTGATTTTTCTCTACTTTTCAAGGCACAGATAATTCCTACGTTTTTATTAAGACGACAAGCTTACTAATAAATTGCATATGACATTGTTACATTTATTGATAATATAATCTTACTGTCACAATCAGACAAGGCTAGTACCGACGGGAAATAATAGACTCATGGATCTTAAGTTGGTTAGTCAAAATAATCACCTAGCTTTACTACTAAAAATTTTGATTTCTTGTGTGAATTGATTTCATGATAATATAATAAGCTAAATTCAGACCATGGGAAAGTTTGGATAAGCAATCTAGTTTCCGTCAACAAAGAAATTTCTAGGGGAAAAATAGATGGAAAAGAATCTATGTATTAAATGAGATTTAAGAGAGATAATAACCACTCTATAAATCTAATTTGGATTCCCATTTGAATAAACAAACTTTAAAAATGGGGCCAGAACTTAATGCTACTGAACTGTACACTTAAAAATGGTTAACATGGTAAATTTTATGTTATGGATATTTTATAACAATTAAATAAAAATTTTAAGTGGAGAAAATAGGATTATTTGAACAATATCTGAATATATTAAGGAATTACCATTGTTTTAGATATAATTATGCCATGTGAATTAAAAATTTTAAAGTATCCTCATCTTTTAGAGATATATAATGAAATATTTACAGATGAAATGACATGATGTCTTATATTTGCTTCAAAATAGCCCTTGAAATGGGGAGTTAGTGGGGGTTGAGATGAAAGAGAATTGGCCATAGAAATTATTGATGGAAGATGCACACATCTGGGGTCGCTTTACTACTGTAAGTGTTAATAACCATCCATAATATGAAGTTAAAAATACACATTCCTGAGACCAGTACCAAGAGGTAATATTCAGTAACTTGGGGTTGAGTCTCAGGAATGTGCCCATGTGGAACCTGCCATTCCCAAGTAATTCTCATGTGGGACGTCCACATGCCTCAACTTGATAAATACTGCTTTAGATAATCTCATTTTTGAAACATAGATGCAAAAATCTAAATGAAATATTAGCAAATAAAACAGTGTATTAAAATAATCATATATAGTGAATAATTAGGGTTTATTCAAGGAATGCAAAGATCGTTCAACAATTACAAATCTATTGATACAGTCACGTCAGCAGAATTTATTAAGATAATGCTAGCTGCTGTAACAAACAAGTGCAAAATCTTAGTGGTTTCACACAAGAAAGTTCCTCACTCACAGATGATGCATGTTTTACAAGCTTCTTCTGAGCAGCTCTTCTCCAGGTGATGACTAGGGACCTGGGCTCTTTTTTTTTTTTTTTAATTGGAGTATAATTGCTGTACAATGTTGTGTTACTTTCTGCTGTACAATGAAAAGAATCAGCTATATGTATACATATATCCCCTCCCTCTTAGACCTCCCTCCCACCCCCCACCCCATCCCACCCATCTAGGTCATCACAGAGCACAGAGCTGAGCTCTCTGGGCTCTACCGCAGGTTCCCACTAGCTATCTGTTTTACACGTGGTAGTGTTTTATGTCAAACCTAGTCTTCCAATTCATCCCACCATCCCCTTCCCCCACTGTGTCCACAAGTCCATTCTCTACGTCTGTGTCTCTATTCCTGCTCTGCCAATAAGTTCATCTGTACCATTTTTCTAGATTCCACATATATGTGTTAATATACGATATTTGTTTTTCTCTTTCTGACTTCACTCTATATGACAGACTCTAGGCCCATCCACATCTCTACAAGTGACCCAATTTCGTTCCTTTTTATGGCTGAGTAATATTCCATTGTATTTATGTACCACATCTTCCTTATCCATTCATCTGTCGATGGACATTTAGATTGTTTCCATGTCCTGGCTAATGTAAGTAGTGCTGCAATGAACATTTCATTAGGGGCTTCATCATCTCAGAATCCTTCACATCCAGGCTTGTGGACCAGGAAGACAGTATGAAAGATGGGATGGGACATTTCAGAGATAAGTCCTAGAAATGTACATATCATTTTCATACATGTTCCACTGGATGTAATCCAGTCTCATGGCCCTAATGTAAATGCCAAGGATGCGGGCAAATACAGTCTTCCTGTGAGTCCTGGAAGAGGAAGCTATACTGATGAACACCCAAACAGTCTCTGCCACAGAGATTAAAGAGATATTACGCACAGAATTTCTTTCCCTTGCATATTCCACATCAAAAGTACAACTCTAATTCTGGTCACCAAATTCTAGTATTATTTCTGTATCTCTGCTCTCCCTTTGGATCTAAGGAAAAAGGAACCTGTAGCCTTTTAAAATTTTACTTATTGTTAAGAAGAGAAAATTCTGTAGTAGTCTTGATAGTGCTGATTTAAAGCAAATCCCTCATTTAAAGCCAAAACAAAAGAGCAATGACAAAAGAAAACCTTTAAGACTTTTTTATAAAGCAGTTTTAGGTTCACAGCAAAATTGATGGAAGGTATAGATTTCTAATATACCTCCTGCCCCACACATAACATAACATCCCCCATTGTCAATATTCCCCACCAGAGTGATATATTTGTTATAATTGATGAACCTGCATTTGATACATCAGAATCACCCGAAGTCCATAATGTACATTACAGTTCATTCTTGGGTTTGGACAAATGTATGACATATATCCATCATTATGGTACCATTCACAGTATTTTCACTGCCCTAAAAATCCTCTGTGGTCTGCCTATTCATTCCTCTCCCCTGCCAACCCCTGATCTTTGTACTGTCTCCACTGTTCTGCCTTTTCCAGTCTGTCATATAGTTGGGATCGTATAGTATGTAGCCTTCTTAGATTGGCTTCTTTCACTTAGTAATATGCATTTAAGGTTTCTCCATGTCTTTCCATGGCTTGATAGCTCATTTCTTTTTAGCGCTGAATAATATTTCATTATCTGGATGTACCACAGTTTATTTATCCATTCATCTACTGAAGGACATCTTAGTTGCTTTCAACTTCTGGCAATTATTTGTTTATTTGTTTATTTTTGGCTGCATTGGGTCTTCGTTGCTGTGCACGGGCTATCTCTAGTTGCCGTGAGTGGGGGCTGCTCTTCGTTGTGGTGTGCAGGCTTCTCATTCTCTTGTTGTGGAGCACGGGCTCTAGGCGCGTGGGCTTCAGTAGTCATGGCACGCAGGCTCAGTAGTTGTGGCTTGCAGGCTCAGTAGTTGTGGCCTGCGGGCTCTAGAGCGCAGGCTCAGCAGCTGTGGCACACGGGCTTAGTTGCTCCGTGGCATGTGGGATCTTCCCAGAACAGGGATCAAACCCATGTTCCCCCTGCATTGGCAGGTGGATTCTTAACCACTGCACCACCAGTGAAGTCCCCAACTTTTGGCAATTATGAGTAAAGTTGCTGTAAACATCTGTGTGCAGGTTTTTGTGTGGACATGTTTTCAACACCTCTGGGTAAATATCAAGGAGCTTGATAGCTGGATCAAATGATAAGAGTATGTTTAGTTTTGTAAAGGAAAGAAAACAAACGGCCAAACTGTCTTCCAAAGTGCCTGTACCATTTTGCACTCCCATCAGCAACGAACGAGAGTTCCTGTTTCTCCAGTCCTCTCCAGCATTTGGTGTTATCAGAGTTCCAGATATTGGCCATTCTAATAGGTGTGTAGTGGCCTCTCATTGTTTTAATTTTGTTTTCCTGTTGACATAGATGTGGAGCATCCTTTCATATGCTTATTTATCATCTGTATATCTTATTTGGTGAGGTGTCTGTTAAGACCTTTCGCCCATTTTTAAAATCAGGTTGTTTTCTTATTGTGGAGTTTTTAGAGTTTTGTATATTTCAAATAACAGTCCAGTTCAGATACGACTTTTGCAAATATTTTCTCCCAGTCTCTGCTAAGGAGATAGGTTCCTAGAGACAACTGTTACAGGGGTTTTCTGATCACCAGAGTAGGGGATACTAGGGCACAATTGGAACGTTAGTTCCAGATTCCCCAGTTTCTGGATTGCAGCGGAGAAAGCTGTTCCCTTGGCAGACCAGTTTTGCAAAGTTGTTCGGGGAGTCTTCCTGGTAGCCCAGTCTGGAGCCTCCTCCTTCATCTTTCCATTAAGTTTGTAAAGCACTTAATTCCTCAGATTAAGCTTCTTGCTGCTTAAAATAGCTAGAGGGCTTTCTGTTTATGAGACTGAATCACAGCTGGTATGACTGTTAGGTGAAAAATGCAGGCCATTGAACACTCTGTCACTTCCTGATGACAAAGCTAACCCAGGTTTTTATGTCTTTCCCTGCCCAATTCTGTTGAAAGTAAAGAAAAATGAGGAGGAGAAGGTGGAAGAGTGGAGGAAGAAGAAAAGTAGTTGATAGCTGCACCATTAAGTAGGGCATAGTGCCATCATTGGAACAAAAACTTTTTGAAAATTCTGAAACATATTAAGCCAATGAGATCAAATTGAGGGGCATTAATGATAGTGATGCCAAATACTCAATGCAAACAAAATAGGGCTCCCAAAAGCTCTCTGGAGTGACTGTAAGTTCTGAATATCTGGGCCAGTAGAAGGAAAATTGTAGACCTTCAGTTTGAAAACTGAGAGGGCCCTAGACTTGGATTACTGTTCTTGACATTCTCCTCTAGGCTTAATTTTGCTTGGATTACTTGTTATATAAAGTGAGTGGTCTTACTGGTCATGTTTCTAATATGTGAAATAAGGACACAGTGTTTTAAAATAGACCCAGGATTTTGTATATATTCAGGTATGGTGAAGCCAACAGATCAGGAGATAATTGCCATTATTATTCACAGGTCTCAAGAGTAGGGGGCATGCCCCACAATGCAGGGCCACACAGGGAAGCACCAGTTGGTCAAGAGGCAGGAGGAGGGAGAGGCTAAGATGGATATGAGCCTTTATGTAGTTTCTGTGGGAAAGACGAGCTAGGCAGGGTAAGGAGACTTAGGATTGGCTAGTTGGAAAAAATTTGGCAGGCTCTGGACTGTAGTGTCTATCTCTAATTGTCTGGTACCAAGCCCAGGGGATGATTTGGGCAGGGGGATAGTGGCTCAGCCCAGTAAAGGAGGTAGTTGAGGGACTGGGCTCTGGATTGGTTGGTTTGCATTTGAGGACTGTGCTTTCTGGTGAGTGTTTGCTATCTTTGGGAACTAGCTAGCTCAGAGAGGGGCAGTCTCTCTAGGATCAGGAAGACCCCAGATGCCAGAGCTGAATATAGTAAGTCCCCTACATACAAACCTTCAAGTTGAGAACTTTCAAAGATGCCAAAGTGCCCCTGTATGCCAGCTGTTGTACTGCACTACTGTACTTTTCAAGGTACTGTACTGTAAGATCAAAAATGTTTTATTTTTGTGTGTTTGTTTTTTATGTATTATTTGTGTGAAAAGTATTATAAACTTATTACTGTACAGTACTATATAACCGATTGTGTTAGTTGGATACCTAGGCTAACTTTGTTGGACTTACAAACAAATTGGATTTAATGAATGTGCTCTCAGAATGGAACTTGTTTGTATGTAGAGGACTTACTGTACAGAAAACAAGAAAATATAGTTAATACACAGAGAAAGAAGGGGAGTAAGTACTTCCAGGTACTTAGAGATACACAGTCAGTAACTTTTAACATACTTGCAGATATGTCAGAACCATTTGGATTTGCTTCATAAACTCAAGTATTCAACAGCTAAATCAAAGTATGTAAATTTTGAGATTTGTTTAACAAAGTTTTAAGGTTCTCTATAGATGAATAACTAGGTAACACTTATGAAAGGCTCATGGTGTGCTAGACACTGCCCTAAGAAATTTACATGTTTACACTTAATCCCGAACAATCCCATGCAAGCAGATTTTAGTTTTATTCACATTGGGGGAAACTGCAGCTTGGAAAGATTAAATAACTTGCCCAAGTCCACGCCACTAGTAAGTGGGAGCTGGCACTTAAAGCCAGTTCAGTCTGACCTTAGAGTCCATACTCATAATCACTCTTTCTCTACCACCTCTCTACCTGCAATACATTTATAACAATTAATTGCATATATTCACAAAGGCTTTGAACTGAAAGTCAGCTTAGCATGATAGGTAAGAGCATGTCAATGGGGATAGTAATAGTACTAACTTCATAAAGTTTTTGCAAGGATTAAATTAGTTAACGCACTTAAAACAGCACCTAGCAACATAGTAAGCCCTCAATAAATGTTAGTTATTATGTATACTCTCCCTTTATTTATTTAAGCCGTATATGAGAATTTGTTGACCCAATGTCTAAATAAACTCTCTATAGCTATGATTGACTTAGTCTTAAACAAAAATTAAGTCAGTAGCTAATTTCTTATACTTTACAATACCCATGATAAAGCAAATACCCATATAAAAAGAGAAACTGGCATTGTAAAGCCGTTAATAGTTACTCTTTAAAGTGTTTGATATGTACTAGCATTACATTCATTGCTCTAAATTATTACTGTATATGGGGATGGCCTTAAGAATATAACAATATTCTTATGTAATTTAATTTCTTTTTCTTAACTAGAGAAAAGCGGTTACAGGAATGGAAAGCTCTTAAGAAAAAACAGAAATTTGGGGAATTAAGAGAAATTTCTGGAAATCAGTATGTGAATGAAGTCACAAATGCAGAAAAGGATGTGTGGGTTATAATTCACCTATACAGATCAAGGTAATTACCATAGCTTTTTGCAAAAGGCTAATATACTAATTTTTAATATACATATTTCTGGTTTTAATGTTGTATAAAGCATATAACAAAGATTAATCAAGAAAAATAAAGTAAATCAACCATACTTCAATTAAAAAAAGAAAAATATGGGCTTCCCTGGTGGTACAGTGGTTAAGAATCTGCCTGCCAGTGCGGGGGACATGGGTTCGAGCCCTGGTCCGGGAATATCCCACATGCCGTGAAGCAACTAAGCCCGTGCGCCACAACTACTGAGCCTGCATGCCACAACTACTGAAGCCCGCGTGCCTAGACCCCATGCTCTGCAACAAGAGAAGCCACCGCAATGAGAAGCCCAGGCACCACAACAAAGAGTAGCCCCCGCTCGCCACAACTAGAGAAAGCCCGCACGCAGCAACAAGGACCCAACACAGCCAAAAATAAATAAATAAAAATATATGTGTAGAGTCATTGGCTTCAGGGATTAAATTAGGTATTTTAATATATTTCATGTCTAATTTAAAGAACTTGTTATACTTCTTAGAAAAATAAGTACTCTTTGACAGTTAATTAAAAAAACTTATAGAAAATTTCAAACATACAGAAAAGTAAAAAGAATGATAAAATGAGCACCCTAAATACCAGCCAGGTAGATTCAACAATGAACATTTTGCCATATTTGTATCATTTTGTTTATATGTGTATGTGTGTGTATTTGTAGAACCATTTCAAAATAAATTACGTGATGCTTTACTCTGAAGTACCTCAGCATGCATCTTCAAAATATAAGGGCATTTTTCTGTATAACCATTTTCTCACCTAATACCCAGGCAGTCCTTACTCAAATTTCTCCAACTGACTTCAAAGTCTCTTTCATAAATACATATATTTTTGAACAAGGGTCCAATAAGGATCATGCAGTGCATTTGGATATATCAAGTCTCTTAAGTCTCTCTATTTTTTTTTTTTTTTTTTTTGGCCGAGCCACATGGCTTGCAGGATCTTAGCTCCATGACCAGATATTGGGGCCACGGCAGAGAAAGCACTGAGTCCTAACCCCTGGACTGCTAGGGAATTCAGCTCTTAAGTCTCCTTTAACTGAATAATTCCCTTGCATTCCCTTATTCCCCCAAAACAGATAATTTTAGAGTGCCTAGTTGTATTAAGTATAACCCATATGTCCCCAGGCCTCACCAGCCTGCTGTAACAGTTACCAGGAAGAGTGGACTTTTCCCTAACTCCCGGCCAGAGGAGCTGCTAGCTCCCATAGTTTCACACATCTCTCATGGAAACAGCCCCTCTAGCTTTTGGTCCCAGCCCCTCTGCCTGGGCTCCAAGCCAAATAAGAACAGAGGTCATGACAGTAGCCCTCATGTCCTCATCTCATTCTCTGTATAAAAAGTTCTTCTCTCTTCAGATCCTCAGAGAAATTCTGAACAGAGCAACTTAGGCAAATTAGAACCCTGCTGTTTACCAACTCACCAGTTTCTCAAACAAATTTTAATAGGACACCGTGCCCCATAAAAGAAGACATTACTTTTATTGTAACTAAAAAGATTGATAATTAATTTTTGAGTAGTTTAAAGCCTTAAAAAGAATCAATTCCCATTTTACCTATACCACTTATATGGTAAAATCAAGTGTGTAAATGCTGCTGATTTTCATTCTTCACAAATAGGTATGAGGAACACTGACATTTATAATACTGGGATCTGTGTGTGATAAATGTTATATACTGAAGTGATTCACTGAATGTCTTTTCTGAGACCCATTCTGATTAGCAGAATAGATGTTAGTTTTGAATGCTCATACTATAGTATAAAATTTACTTTAATGGTTATATCTAGATAAATAACTAGTTTTGACCAATAATTTTCAAAAATTCATAAAAGAGGTTGAATGTGTTTTAGTCTCATCTAGTCTGTTTCAAACTGTTATGCTTTGATGGACTCAAAGAGTAAGAATCTGTTTTCATAATAGTTTTTTATGACCTTCTCAGAAAGTTCCTGGGGGGGCAATCTAAGATAGTTACATAAAATACGTGTTTTGGGACTTCCCTGGTGGTCCAGTGGCTAAGACCACACACTCCCAATGCAGTGGGCCCGGGTTCGATCCCTTGTCAGGGAACTAGATCCCGCATGCTGCAACTAAAAGTTCTCATGCTGCAACTAAAAGATTCTACATGCCACCACGAAGATCCCGCGTGCCGCAACTAAGACCCAGCGCAGCCAAGAAAAAATAAAATTAGTTTTCTTGACATTAAGAAAATGTATTAATGTGTTGGTACAAAATTAAGAAAGCTAATCTATAATCAAAGTTATAAAACAGAAAACAATTATTTGTGTTACACATGTTCTTTAGAAAAGTCCAGTTTTTAATAACTTTTTAATAATGTAAAGTATAACTGATAAATTTGTGTTTCTAGCTGCCTTCTAAAAATTTTACAGGAGGGTAAGAGTTTGTTTTTTAACTAGATTCCTAAGTTCTGTAATTTTAATGTCTCTTTGCCATTAAGTTTATAGGCTCAGCCTGCTTAGGTTACCTTAAAGGGATCTAGTTCACTCTGGGCCAGTGAACCTAGTGGCTTAACTTCAAGTCAGCCTTGTTTTCGATTTTATTCAATCTTACGCCTGTGTCCAAGTTCTAATTTGGGGCTTCTACATTATTCCTGTACCCAACTGTATATTTTGAACCTCAAATATCATAACTAGGCCCTTAACTTGTTTTCGGATGTCAGAGGTCTCCCTTAGTTTTTACAGATCTTCTGAGGTTCAATTTTGGCCCTTGAACCCCAACACCAAGTCTTTTCCGTACCGCTTGCTGTCAGAACTGCCTTCAGGTAGCCACTTTCTCCCTGCACTGCAGTCTATTGTGCCATACTCTCCTAATTCTGTACTTTTCACCGCTACCACCAATGCCCACCTGCCTTCTGCCATTAACACCACCCACCCCATAAGTGGGTCATACCACCGACTCAGCTCTCATTGTGATAGTAATCATAAAATTCTTCTAAATTAGATATTTGTGGGTGCATTTCACCTATTTGAGGGAAACTGAAGCTTATAAAGTATTTATGTCATTGCTTTGTGTGGAAAACTGATTTAAGTTAGGCAGTACATGTTTTTCTAATATTACCTTTAGTATGCTATCCACTAAAATAAAGCAGTATCTAGATTTGTAGCAGGTTATACTTATCAGGATATATATGTATACATATATTCTGAAATGTAAATTAAACATATAATGCATTTAATTTGTTTTTCTCTTAGCTTTTTGTTACATAAATTGATATATAACATATCTTAGTGTTAAGCTGATTTCTGAGGATTTTGTAGATGCTGGAGGTGCAAAGGCATATAAGGCATCTATCTCTCCCATTGAAGAAATTTCAGTAGAGGGAGACAATTAGATGTAATAATTATGTCTTTTAGGTGCTATGATTGAATTCTATACAGAGTAGAGTAAAGGCACTGAAGAGGGAGTAGTAAGTTCAACTCTTGGAGGGTGGAAGTACAGAACTTTCTGTGAAATAATTCTTGGTCTTGGCCTCAAAAATTAAGAAAAGATTCCCCGAGTTTACAGAGTTGGAGGAAGTAGACAGACTGAATGGGGTATTTCTGATGGGGTATGCAGCTTGAACAAAGGTACAGAAATAAGAGGGATCATCTTGCTTTAGAGGACCTTGAGTAATATGGTGGCAGGCAGATAATAATGCTGGAGAGATAGGCAGGAGCCAGACCACAGAGAATCTTGAAAGCTACCCTGAGGAGCCCAGACTTTATCCTGAAGGCAGTGAGGAGCCATTGGAGGATTTTACAATCGAGGGAAGGGCATTTGTTGCATGATGAGATTTTCTTGCTGAGCCAACTTTTTCAGTAGGGTCTAGGATGGGTTTGGGGAACCATGACTGGAAACACAGAGACCACTTAGGACAATCTGAAGTTGCTCAGATGAGACAGGAAAGGAGGAAAGCAGTAGAGAAAGAGAGGAGAGGATAGGTATAAGATAAGGAGGTAGAATCAATATAACTTGATTACTTATTAGATATTGTAGAGGCAAGGGAGATTTTTTGGCCTGAGTGCACTGAGAAAATACAGATGTATTATGGTACAATGTATTATGGTATAGTTTAGATGAGAAAAGCTATAGGTGAGCAGCTCATGAGCCAGTATCAAAGATTACTAAATTAATGTATGTTTATATATGTCAGATGAAAATAAAATATTTAAGTTAAAATTATTTTTGTGTGATTCCCTGCTTTGACTTTTTTACCTTCGGTCCCGCTTTATCCATTTCCCCCACCTCTGGCAGCCACCAGTCTGTGCTCTGTATCTATGAGCTTTTTTTTTTTCTTTCTAGATTCCACATATAAGAGGTATCATATGGCATTTGCTTTTCTCTGTCTAACTTATTTCACTTGTCATAATACCCTTTAGGTACATTCATGTTGTCCCAAAAGGCAAATTTTTGTTCTTTTTTATGGCTGAATAATATTCCATTGTATATATACCACAATTTATTTGTCCATTCATCCATTGATGGACATTTAGGTTGTTTCCATATCTTGGCTATTGTAAATAATGCTGCAATGAATATGGGGGTGCATGTATCTTCTCGAGTTAGTGTTTTTTTCCTCCAGATAAATAACCAAAGGTAGAATTGCTAGATCATATGGTAGTTCTATTTTTAATTTTTTGAGGAACCTCTATACTGTTTTCCACAGTGGCTGCACCAATTCACATTCCCACCAGCAGTGCACAAGAATTCTCTTTTCTCCAGGTCCTTGCCAACATGTTATTTCCTGTCTTTCTGATAATAGCCATTTTAATAGGTGTGAGGTGATATCTCACTGTGGTTTTGACTTGCATTTCCCTGATGATTAATAATGTTGAGTATATTTTCATGTACCTGTTGGCCGTCTGTATGTCTTCTTTGGAAAAGTGTGTATTCAGATCTTCTGCCCATTTTTAAATCAGATCGTTTATTTGATATTGAGTTATATGAGTTCCTTATATGTTTTGATATTAGCTCCTTATCAGACATATGATTTGCAAATATTTTCTCCCATTCAGTAGGTTGCCTTTCATTTTATTGATAGTTTCTTTTGATGTGCAGAAACTTTTTAGTATAATGTAGTCTCATTTACTTTTGCTTTCATTGCTTTTGCTTTTGGTGTCAGATTCAAAAAATCATTACCAAGACCTACGTCATTACTTATGTTCTCTTCTAGGAGTTCTGTGGTTTCAGGTCTTACATTCAAGTCTTTAATCCAATTTGAGTTAATTTTTGTGTATGGTGTAAGATAGGGATCAAGTTTCATTTTTCTGCATGTGACTGTCCAGTTTTCCCAACACCATTTATTAAAGAGACTGTCCTTTCCCCATTGTATATTCTTGCCTTCTTTGTCATAAATTAACCATATAAGGTGTGGGTTTATTTCTGGGCTCCCTATGCTGTTCCATTGATCTTTGTGTCTATTTTTATGCAAATGCCATAATATTTTAATTACTATACCTTTATAATACAGTTTGAAATCAGGAAGCAAGATGCCTCCAGCTTTATTCTTTCTCAAGATTGCTTTGGCTATTTGGATTTTTTGTGATTCTATTCAAATTTTGTTCTCTTTCTGTGAAAAATTCCATTGGCATTTTGATAAGGATTGCATTGAATCTGTAGATTGCTTTGGGTGCTATGAACATTTTAACAAAAATAATTTCCAATCCATGAGCACAAAGTATCTTTCATGTTTGTTTCTTTTTCAATTTCTTTCATTAATGTCTTGTAATTTTCAATATGCAGGTCTTTCACATCCTTGGGTAAGTTTATTCCTGGGTATTTTATTCTTTCTGATGCAATTATAAATGGGATTGTTTTCTTTATTTCTCCTTCTGATAGTTCATGATTAGTGTATAGAAACACAGCTGGTTTTTGTGGATTGATTTTTTTTTTATCTTGCAACTTTACTGAATTCTTTATTCAGTTTTTTTTTTTTTGATGGAGTCTTTAGGGTTTTCTACATATAATATCATGTCATCTGCAAATAGTGACAATTTTACTTCTTCCTTTCCTATTTGGATGCCATTTATTTATTTATTTATGTACCTTGCCTAATTGCTCTGGCTAGGACTTACAATATTATGTTGAATAAAAGCGGTAAGAGTGGGCAATCTTGTCTTGTTCCTCATCTTGAGGAAAGGCTTTCAGCTTTTCACTGTTGAGTATGACATAAGCTGTGGGCTAGTCATATATGGCCTTTATTATGTTGAGATATGTTCCCTCTATACCCACTTCGTTGAGATTTTTTTTTTAATTTGTGAAACAAGTTTAGCAAAATATATTGAGGATAAAAGCCAGAAACTGATAAAGAAAAGCCAAATTAAAAAATATACAAGTCTTCCCCCAAATATTGATAAGACCTAGCGCATTACCATTGATTTCAGTTTTCAGGGTTTGTTTAAAAATGGAGCAAGAACTCAAAAGTACATGTGAAGCAATTTGAGTGCAGAAATCCTTATTCTTCCTCTATCATTTATGTTTGTCTAGCCTACAATGAACTAAACTGCAATTTTTTTCTTAGTGGTTCAGCTTTATCAAGTTTTTCCAAAGCATGCATTTGATTTTCTTAAGAACTACAATGATTTTTGTTGTCCCATTTTAATTTATTTGTTAATTATAATAAAATGTGCAGTGGGCATAAATAGATGTAGAGGGAAAAAACAGACAAAAGTCCAGAAGGGTTACCACCTGCCTGGGGCATGCAGTATGCCCTGGCATGAGCCACTCAGTTAAGAGAGCTTCGACTTCAACTATAGGTGTGACAGGTTTTAGGAGTTGAGAATACAAAGGGGAATAAGATGCTTTTATGGTATAGTACAAGAGGCCAATTAAACATTATATATATATTTTGAAAGGACATATAAAGTGTAGTACAAGAGAAAAAAGTACTAATTTTGTCTGTTTAAAGAACTTTTCCCTAATTAACATCAGTTCACACAAATATTTCTTTACACTGTTGTTTCAAATATGCTCTATACGAATGATGAGAAAATGCATACAAAGGAGAAATACATGCATCAAATTCAGTGTTTTATTTTTTTTAAAGAAAATACTGATAAAGATCAGATTTTTTTGTTTGTTTGTTTGAGGAAGGAGGGGAGATGAAGTTCATCAGCTGTTGATATCAGAATGGGTGAGACTGCCCAGTGAATGTATCTAGAATTAGAAAAGGGTCTAGGACATAATTACAAGGAATATCTACATTTGAGGTATAGACAGAAGAAGGAAGTCAAAGGAGTAAAAAGGAAATTAATAGAAAGTGTTATCACAGAAGTCAAAAAAGGAGAACTCTTTAACAAGGGAAGTGAACAGAACATAGAGATTTTTTTTTACCTTTTTCATCTAGGCTGTGACCAGAAGGCGAGAGAGTAGTTTATTAGAGGGAGAGTTAAAAGGGACTTTTTAAAAAATTTAGTAATTTTATGTAAAGTGAAGAAGGAAAGGTTAAGAAAACAGGAAGAGAGGGAAGCAGAATAACAAATAAAGGCCCCATAGGAAATGGAAAGAGTGTGGGGTAAAGCAGAGGATTAGCTTTGAAAGTATTTGATAAATCTGTGAGTGAGTGATAGACTGAGAGAAAAGGGACTAATTAACGTGTGAGTGTAATGAGAGTTAAGTGATCGAGCAGGAAGAATTGTAGGTTTTGGTTACATTTCCAATCAATTTTAAATTCCTGATGAAGAATAGTTCTGGATGATGGGGAACAGGATGTGACATGTCAAAGAGAAGGATGGATGAAGTTTGTTAGAGTAAAGGAATTCAAGGAAGCTTGAAATAACTTCAGATGTGATGATCTCATGTGGAAATAAACCCTTGATGAAGAGTCGGGATCCCCTTGTTTCAATTCAGAGCTGCTAAGGAGTCCCTAGATATGTCCTGCTTTTTTCTTTTCTTTTTTTCTCCTCCCCCCCCACTGCCCCCCAACCCCCTCCATGTGCTATAAACTAGGAACTGGCTCGATTAAATTGATGCTAAGTTAGATATGGTTAGCTTCAGTTAGGCAGCAAATTCCCGTGGTAGCAAGCTTCATTCCTAGGCTATAATGGTGTTTGTAATAAAAATGAGAGAACTTGTGACTTCCCTGGTGGTCCGGTAGCTAAGGCTCCATGCTCCCAATGCAGGGGGCCCGGGTTCAATCCCTGGTCAGGGAACTAGATCCCACAAGATGCAACTAAAGAGTCCACAGGATGCAACTAAAAATTCCGCAAGGTGCAACTAAAGCTCCCACAAGACACACCTAAATATCCCACAAGACGCAACTAAAGAAACTGCATGCCGCAACTAAAAGATCCCTCATGCTGCAACGAAGATCCTGCGTGCCACAACTAAGACCCAGTGCAGGCAAATAAATAAATAAATATATTTTTTTAAAAATCAGAGAACTCTATAGTTCATCCTTACTAAAGGTAAAAATAGAGGCTAGCAATTGATATGCTCTTATATTAAAAGAATATCTAAAGATATATTTTTGTCACGGAGATGTTTCACTTATTACATTAGATTGAGATGAGTAGTCTTGTTTTTTAACAACGTTGTGTGTACTGTTTCTCTTTTTAGCATCCCAATGTGTTCGTTGGTTAACCAGCATCTTAGTCTCCTAGCAAGAAAGTTTCCTGAAACTAAATTTGTTAAAGCCATTGTGAATAGCTGTATTCAACACTACCATGACAATTGTTTACCAACAATTTTTGTTTATAAAAATGGTCAGATAGAAGGCAAATTCATTGGAATTATAGAATGTGGAGGGATAAATCTCAAGCTAGAAGGTAATGATGTTACTTTTAAATTCATTTGTAAAAAAACTTCTATAAATTAACATATATCATGAAAGTTTATTTTCATAAAACATAAGGTTTTTCCTCTTATTTTCTCTTACTTCTTTTTCTTCTTAGATGCCTCCAGATTAATTTTCCTACAGTAATACTATCATAACACGCATTTGCTTAAATCCTTAATGGTTCCTTGTTTCAAATAAGTTAAAAATTCAGAATCATATGCTTGAAACTTTCAGCCCATCTATACAATTATACTTCTCAGTGCTTCCTAGTTGCTGCTCCAGCCAGGCTGGTCTTCAACCACTACCCCAGATGCACTTAACTCATTTATGGCTTCATACTTTGTTTCATACTCTTTTCCTATACCCCAAATACCTTACCCTACTTTTTTCTTCCATCCAAACCCTATTCCTTCATGGGTCTCCTAGGTTACCATTTATTCCATTATGTGATTCTGGACCAATTTATAATCTGTTTTCATCTTCTCTACTGAATTTCTATAGCATATATTCTCTATACAACTTATTTTCCACTTACCTACATACTGTCAGATTTTGTTGGTTAACCAATTCCCTTTGAGTTTTGTCTCCCTAACAGGTATAAGAACTATGCCTACTACTATTTTCTTTTTGACAGTTCACAGCACAGGACTTTATATTTTTACCTTTTTTAATAATGTTTACTTTCTAACCTAGTTCTAAGACCATATTCTTCAGTTAGTCATTTCTTGGAACTGCTTTAATCCTGTATTATTAAAATCTTTCTCTCAGACAATCGTATTAAAGCCATTGTGAATAGCTATTTTTAACAGCTTTCCTTTCACTCTCTCATTCCCCTAAAACTGCTTTTGGCCTTACTAAGGCCTCCAGTATTTTGATTGTTCCAGAATTTTCCTTCTCCCAGTCTCTAAGGCCCCTCTTTGTTTTACTGCCTTGTTTTTTCAGCTTGTACCTTATCCTCTAAATTTAAAAACTGCATAGAAATACAGACAATAATACAGTAAATATTCATGTAATCATTACCAAAAATAACAAATGTGAACATTTGTTCATGTCTGCTTCAGCTATTTGTTTATTATTGAAAAAAACAGTACAGATATTGTTGAGGTTGCCTGTATTTCCATTCCTAATCCTGTTCCCCTCCCTGCCTCACTAAGTAATCACTATCATGAATAGTGTGTTATCTGGTCCATGCTTTTTAAAATTGTTACATTTGAAAAAAATTTTTTAATTGTAAAATACACATAACATGAAATTTACCATTTTAACCATTTAAAAATATACAATACAGTATTATTAACTGTAGTTATTGTGGTATACATTACATACCTGGGACTTAATTTATAAATAATGTTATTTTATTTAATCATTTTTAAGTATATCTTTAAGTGACATTAAGTATTGATATATTTTCACTGTTGTGCTGCTATCGTCATCATTATCCATCTCTAGAACTCTTTGCATCTTGCATAACTGCAACTCTATATCCTTAAACAATAACTCCCTATTCTCTGTTCCCTCCAGCCCCTAGCAACCACCATTCTGCTTTCTACCTCTGAATTTGACTCCTCTCAGTGAATCATACAGTGTTTGTCCTTTTGTGACTGGCTTGTTTCACTTGGCATAATGTCCTCAAGGTTAATCCATGTTGTAGCATGGGTCAGGATTTCCTTCCTTTTTAAGGCTTTAAGGCTGAATAATATTCCATTGTATGTTTTTATAGCACATTTTGTTTACCCATTAATGTGTTGATGGAAAGATTTGTTGCTTCTGTCTTTGGCCGTTGTGAATAATGCTGCTATGAACATGGACGTGCAAATAACCTGTTCTAGTCCCTGTTTTCAGTTCTTTTGAATGTATACTCAGAAGTAGAGATGCTAGATCATATGATAATTCTACTTTAATTTTCTGAGTGACAGCATACTGTTTTCCATAGGGGCTTCACCATATTGCACTCCCACCAACAGTACATAGGAGTTCTAATTTCTCTGCATCCACACCAACACCTGTTATGTTCTGTTTTGTTTTTTAAAATAGTAACCATCCTAATGTATGTGATGTGTTTTTCCCCCACTGGCTTTTAATATTTCCAGTGTCATTTTTCAGGATTAAAAAAAATGCTTCAATCTGTTTCTGAAATTTCTACTATGTTCCACTGGTCTGTTTGTCTATCCCTGAATCAATATAGCACTGTGTTAATTACTGTAGCTTTGTAACAATCTAGTTGTCTCTAGTAGGGCAAGTCTTTTACAAAATTTTATATAAATGTTGGAATTAGTCAAGTTCTGTGAGAAATACTGTTGTTAGTTATTAGAATTATATTTATAGATCAATTGTTGGAGACTTGATATCCTAATAATAGTGAATGTTCCTATCCATGAATAAGATACAGCATGTCACTTATTTTGGTCTTCTTTCATTTTTTGGTAGTTTTCCTCATAAATATAATATATTTACAGTTGGCCCTTGAACAACACAGGGGTTAGGAGCACTGACCCCATGCAGTCGAAAATCCACACATAACTTTACAGTTGGCCCTCCATATTTGCGGTTCTGCATCTGTGGATTCAACCAACCATGGATCATGTAGTACTATAATATACATTTACTGAAAAAAATCCACGAATAAGTGAACCCCTGCAGTTCAAACCTGTGTTGTTCAAGCGTCAATTGTATTACTTTTCATAATGTAATATATTTTGTAATTTTCCTCATAAGTGTATTTTGTAATTTTCCTCACAAATGGTCTGTTCATTTATACAGTGCTTAGGAATAAATTTAACAAATAAGGAATTTGCAGGGTTGGGGGATTTTGGTTATCAGTTCAATTCTTTTCAGTTTCCCTGTTGAATATGTTTTCGTAATTCACATTTTTGTTGAAATTTTCCCACTAAAATTTTCAAATGTATTGGCATACTTTTTTTCTCATAGTAGTCTCATGGCTTTAAAGTCTTTATCTTGGTTATTCCCCATGTAAAATCTTTATATTATTTGGTTTCTTTCCTTTACTTGTGATCATTTTTGCCCAAAGTGTGTCTATTTGTCTCTTCAAAGAATCAACTTTTGATTTTGTTGGTCACCTCTACTGATTTTGTTTTTCTACTTTTGCTAAAGTCTTTTCTTCATTATATGCCTCATTCTGCTTTCTTTGGGTTTACTTTATTTTTTTCCTAACTTCTTGACTTGTACTTTCAAAGCACTATTTTCAGTCATTTTAAAATAAACATTCTAATCATAATTTCTCCCTTTAAGTATAACTTTGCTGTATCCAATGTGTATCTTGATATTGTAGTACTTTCATTGTAATCTAGTTCTAAATATATCATCATTTCCACATTAATTTTATTAGAGTCAACTTCTGTTTCATATAGATGTTCCAAGATTTTTATCTGATTTACTGATGGATTATTTATTGCAGAACTTGAATGGAAGCTAGCAGAAGTTGGAGCAATACAGACTGATTTGGAAGAAAACCCCAGAAGAGTCATTGTAGATGTGATGGTATCTTCAATTAGAAACACTTCTATTTGTGATGACACTAATAGCTCAAACAGTGATAATGATGATACCAAATAGAAATATTTAATAAATAGCTTTAAAGTGTTTATATATGGAATATTTTATTTGCCACTGCCTTTATAATCAAAGATCAGAAAATTCATAAATAAATTTCTTTTTTATATTAGAATTATAGCTTATATGTCATTATAAAAACTTTCAGGTATTTTAGAATATTCATTGCCTCCAACAGAACTAGAATTTGTACTGAACCCTTAATATTTGTTTGTGATTTATCTTTTTTTGGATCCTTATTGGACAAAAACAAAAATATTACAAGTCCTCTGTGTTGCCTGCTCACTTCCAAAGAGGCCTGTGGATAAAAATGATGAAAGAGAACCATGAAATTTCATTTAATTTACTTCAATCAATATTAAAGTCTATTATTTAGGGGCTTTGAATGAAAATACTTAAATTTATGACCATATGACTTTTGTTCGAAATCTCTTACCTATTAAAAAAAATTAACCAATCAATAGAAAAAATGCAATTTAAAGATTCTGAAAAGTACACAAGAAACTTCTCCACTCATTATTGTAGTTTTTAATAGTTCTATTATTAAGTTAGAAAATATTGATTTACTAAGTATACTCACAGTTAGGCAACAGAATCATTAGAACTGTATGACATTGTAAGTCATACAATGTAAGTTTCTAAATCATGAAGAGAAGTGAGAAAAATATATTATGAGGCTTATGTATGTTTTTTTTTTTTTGCGGTACGCGGGCCTCTCACTGCTGCGGCCTCTCCCGTTGCAGAGCACAGGGTCCGGTCGCGCAGGCCCAGCGGCCACGGCTCACGGGCCCAGCCGCTCCGCGGCACGCGGGATCCTCCCGGACGGGGAACGAACCCGCGTCCCCTGCATTGGCAGGCGGACTCTCAACCGTTGCGCCACCAGGGAAGCCCCTTATGTATGTTTTAATAGTAATCACCGAAGAATTCATCATGAGAAAATATGTAATATGAGGACACTGAAGAAGACCTGCAGGATGTTTTATCTTGGCTTAATAATTAACACCACTTTTAGAGAAAATGGTGTTAAATCCAGCATGTAATAATAGTTCAATAACAGATTTTATTCTTCTACTATTTTTGTATTGATGACCCATCATTCTGATTATGGATATTCACCGATGTCTGTGAGAGAATCTAGACTTTAAATGATTAGCTTACAAAAATAAATTGGTGAGAATTGAGGCAGTTTAACACGGAATCAGAAAAGGCTCTTTGCTCTTCTTGGGGGTGAGTTGGGATCACAGAGGCTGCAGAGAATGATGAAGTAGAAGGAAAGTTAAATACAGATTGAGTAAGGTAATGATAATTTATTTCACCAGCTAAGGTAAAATCAAATGATCTAACTTTGGAAAGAATCAGGAAGACCCCTCCCTTCTGAGATAGCAAAGAAAGGTTTTGAAAATATACATATTGGGATGAAGGGAAGGAAAGTTGGGAGTTGCACACAGTGGTCTTTATTATAGCTTTATGCACACATATCAGAGACATAATTACCTATAAGATCCAACTCCTGGGGCTTCCCTGGTGGCGCAGTGGTTGAGAGTCCACCTGCCAATGCAAGGGACACGGGTTCGTGCCCCGGTCCGGGAAGATCCCACATGCCGCGGAGCGGCTAGGCTCGTGAGCCATGGCCACTGAGTCTGCGCGTCCGGAGCCTCCGCTCCGCAACGGGAGAGGCCACAACAGTGAGAGGCCTGCGTACGGCAAAAAAAAAAAAAAAAAGATCCAACTCCTGAAATTCTCTAACAAATGGATGGAAAAATTCCTATTGAGGATAAAACAGTTGTGGAAATTAAGGGAAAAGCCATATTATCATAAAGTTAAAATGTAACTTTAGCGCCATCTAATATATATAAGTATAAACATTATTTCCCTTCCAGTTGAAACTAAATGCAAAAGGTTCCCCTAAATGTAATCTTGTTTTAGTAAATCCATATTTGCCTATTTCCTTTTTTAAGTAAAAATTAACAGAGGAAGTACTAAAAGTATTTAAGATGTCTGAATAAAAAGATCCATATTTCTTTTAACTCTTAAATCCACCAGGTGGCAGTAGTTTTTACATACAAGCATAGTTCATGAAAACTTTAACATTTGTAAAATTCATAAAATTATAGCATGTTAGAGGTGGCTGGTTTTGATTCCAGCCTCAGCCCTTTTCAAGTAACGCACACACACATACACAAATACATTCTTCTAGCAAGTACTCGTGCTTACCAATACAGGTCAGTACTATTTCATACCCTACTTCATTTATACATTCTCACTTAAGTAGGGTATAAATAATTGTTAGAATGTGGGGGAATTATTTAATATTGTGTTTCCCATTTTATTGAATGAATTTTTATTTGCTTGGATACAAACTTAAAAGGTTTTTTGAAATTGCCAATATTCAAACATTTTGACCTACAAAAATGGATATTTCATATAGCCAACCTAATATTTTTCTCTATTCCTTGCTGCCAACCATGCTCTACTGAAACTCCCTTCCCTACTTTATAGTGTCTCTCATTGGTCAAAGTGTGGTCCTAGAATCAGCAGCGGCCCCAGGGAACTTGTTAGAAATGCAGTCTCTCGCCCCATCCCAGACTAGCTGAATTGGAATTTTTGTGTTAATGAGATCCTCAGTTGATTAAGCTGCACTAGTTACAAGTCCCCTAAAGACAGCTTGAACATATTCTTTAACTCTTCTCTCACACTTTTGGTTATGAAAAGTCTGTCTGGTTTAAATCTCTAATCTCAGGTCCCAGGCAAGTGTTCTCTGGCTGAACTTGTGACTCAGGAACTCTGAAGATGGAAGGTGGAGTTTGTTTTTAGCCAATTACTTCCCTCTCTTTTCAAGGTCCATTCTCTGTGGTTTGGGGACTGGGAGGGAGATTAAGGAAGAAAGGGATAAGTTTCTCTTAACTGGGTAAATACAATCCATATTGCATCAAAATGTTCACTCTTTAATGGGCACATTGAGTTCTAGAAACTCAGAGGCAGCCTCTCCACTGCATGGTTCCTCGATATGGGCGATCAGTTCTTTCTGCAGCTTTCTCTTTTGATCTCAGTTCCCACTCCCAGAAGTATACCAGCCTCTTGCTGCTAGAATTTCTTTTCCCCTTAGGTGTCAAGGTGTTTCAAACCCGGAGGGCACTTTCTCAGCAGCATTGATGGACCCTGTAGAAATTTACATATCCTTGCCATGCCAAATTGTAGGAGTTACATTATTTAAGCCCACTTCCTGGCTAGCTGTTTCTCTCCAAGTCTCTATCCTCCTGTTCATGTAGTTGGATGCAGAGCATATCAACAGTCTGCAAGAGATGAGATTCCAGTCTCTTCTTACAGTCACTGCAGTTTCTCTAGCTGATTCTGTTGGAGCCTCGTTCACGTAACTTAGAGTGGGGTGGGGAATAAATGAGAAATGAAAAGCCACAGTGCTCTCCAGGAACCTCGTAAGACATGGCTCCAATGATTCTCTCATCCTCTTCTTCTCATGTGTTCTGCTTATAGGCCTGAAAGTGGGAGTGTTAGGTCCAGTTTTGTCCAGCTTGTAGTCTTGGCTGAAGGAGAAAGTATCTGGGTCCAAATGTAAGCAGCTATTTAGAGGGTGAGTACTTCATGTTCTTTTTTGCCTATTTTGGACCTTATTCAGCAGCCTCTCATACAGGTGTTAGCTGTGTCTATTATAGTGTTATATATTCTTGTGGGTCTTCAAATACTCAATTACTAACACAGTACTAGTGTTTCACTAACCGTTTTCAGTTTACCTCTCCTTTGTACTTTAATACACATTGCTAAGTTTACCTCCTGACAAGACTATAATCTGCCTACAATCATAATTTGGAATATAAGAATGATCCTGAAAATCTTCTAGCATGTTTTAACTTTCATCTCATCTCATTCATTCATTCATTCAATCATTCATTTAACTCAAGCATTGAAATGGATGCTGCATGTACAGTGGTGAAAAAAACACATGGTTCTTGCCTCCTGGAATTTACCATGTAGTGGTGACAAGGGGAAGCTAGTTAATAGATAAGGAAACAAATATCAAAAAAAGCACAGTAATAGAGAATAACTGTGGGTACTGTGTGTGGGGGGCAGGTGAGAGGTAGGAGGGAGACCTCTTAAATAGGGTAGTTAGATCTTTGAGACATGAAGTTTGAGGAGGAACCAGCCAGGAGAAAAGGTAGGAGGGTGGTCCAGGCAAGAGTACAGCATGTACCAAAGTCTGAGAATACAGAGAGATTAGCAAGGAACTGGAAGTGTTACAGGAAAAGAAGAAAATGGTAGGACATGAGGTTGGAGAGGTAGCAGGGGCTAGATCAAAGAGGTTATTATGGCCACAATTAGGAATTTGGATATAATGGGAAACAATAAGGGTTTTAAGTAGGAACATGTGATTTTATTTATATTTTTAAAAGAATATTCTTGCTGCTCTGTGGAGAACAGATTGAAGAGAGCATCTAAGATATCTGAGATAGTCAAGAGGAGACATCAGATAGACAATTGGATATGTGTTTGGAACCCAAAGGAGAGGTGTAGGCTGGAGTTGCAAATCTATGAGTTGTTTCAATCATTCCTAGGGTTTCAACAACAAATCATAAAAATCTAAAACCACCCATCCTTATCACCTAACCTTTCTGCAGTAGTTTGTAATTTACACTTGATCATCACAATTCTGAGATGCTTTTCTTCTCACTTTACAGATAAATACCCTGAGGCTCAGAGAAATTACTTAACTTGCTCAGTGTCTCTTAGTAAGTATTAGGATTTAAGCCTAGACTTTTGATTACAGTCTGTAATACCACCTCATATTATTGACTTCCCACTATTTTAAAGGATCTAGAAAGAATAAGAGTAATTGATTAAACCATGAAGCATTCTTAAAAAAAGAACAAAAAAACCCCTAACAGTATACTCCCTATTATGCATATCAAACTTCCCATGTTCCAATCCACCTTAAACTATAGTGGCAAAACTAGGAATGTCGAGGAAAGGATGGATGAGAGAGGTATTATGAAAGAACAGAAAGGACATAGGACACAGGGAACTAGGGGAAGAAATTGAGCAAGAGATGTAAGACCTACACAAAAAGGAACATCATTAATAATAGCCACTGTGGGATTTCTTATGTACCAGGTAGTACAATACACACACACACACAAACACACACGCACACTATCTATATTCTATAGCTTCTCTCAATTATCTTATGAGACAGGGTTATTATCCTTTATTTACAGATGAGGAAAGTGAAGAACAGAGAAATAACTTACTCAGAGTCATACAGATATTAAGTAGTGGGGCTGGAATAAATCCTGGCCTTTAATTCCCAATTTTGTACTCTTAGCCACTAAGCTATATTGCCTCCATCAAGACATCAACTGTGGAGATCAGTTGGGAAGGGAGTTGGAAATGCTCAGTTTAAATTATAGCAAGGTGGACAAGAAGAAATGAACAATATTTGAATTACATAAATTGTGTTTAAGGAGAGGATTTAGGCTGGGGGACAATTTAGGGTCTATGAAACTATGAGGCAGGATTTTTCTTTTAGGGAAAAGTGGAGTCTGGCAGTTGGAAATGTGATTAAAAATATCTGATACAGTTTTCATCTTGGAGAGAATATGGGCAGAAAGATAAGTTGTGAACTGAGCCACGGGAAATGTCTGAGTGGTGGCAGAGGACTGAGCAGAAAAACGGGATTATCAACAGTTCTTGGTAAATGATTAAATACATAAAGAGAGGAAGGAGTCAAAGATGAACATGATACATTCCTAGTGAATAAGAGGACAATGGAACCATTAAAAAGGGCAAAGGTTTTTTTTTTTTTTTTTTTTTTTAAAACAGCCACTCTGCGGCATATGGGATCCTCCAGGACCCGGGCACGAACCCGTGTCCCCTGCATCGGCAGGCAGACTCTCAACCACTGCGCCACCAGGGAAGCCCGCAAAGGTATTTTTGAAGATATGTGGTTCTAGATGATGCAGAATATGATATCACTTTCTCTAGAATAAACATCCACATCCTAGGAAAAGCATTCAAACCCTCTTGTCTAGTTGAAACCTTCCTTATCAGTATTATTAATCTTGCCTCATCTCTTGCTACCAGTATGTTAGGACTCATGATCGCAAGTGACAGAAAACTTCTCATTGGTTTAAGCAATAGATACATGAAAGAATTTATTGAGTAACTTAGCTGAAATTTCCAGAATTATCTAGTCCACAATGGATTCAGAGCATCACACATGTCTCCAGGCCAAATCTCCATTTCTGAATCTGCTTTCTTCCATGTTACCTTTTTTCTCAGAATCTGTGAGTGGGAAGATGGCTTCAGGCTTCCATTTTTCCAGACTTAAATCCATTGGAAAAGAGAGATCACCCTTCTTAGTAAGTCTAACCTAAGGCAGAAGATTAACTCAAATATGTTTTCCTCTGGAGTCCTGCCCCAGCCATATGGTCTGAGAGTGAAGAAAGGATAGTTCTCCAAAGGAAATGATCAGAATAGGGAAAGACTGCTAAGCAGGAAAAAAAATGTCTACTAAAATCCTGTCATATGATGACTCCATCATGCTTTCCCACTGTTGACAGAAAAATCCTCAGGTGAATGATCAGGGATCTGAATAAGTTCCTCGATTCTGATGTTCCTTTTCTCTTGAGTACACTGCAAGAATTTGAAATGTTTACTGAGATGAATGTTACTTTGAAGGGAGGATTTTATAGTCACAACAGTTGTTTATTTTTTGAAACAAGAAAATGGCTTCTATTTCAAACCCCAAGGACATTCATTAAAATATGAAAACTATTAGGAATTAGGAAAGTAAAAGATCTCTTTTCCAATAATTTTCAACTACTGAAATGTGCTTTCCCTTGTGGACCAAGTGTGTCTTAACCATCGAGGGAAGTAATTTCCCCCTAAGATAAGGGGGAGATATTCACACGTTTTTCTAACAAGGGAAGCAGTGCAAATTAGGGTCCTGGTTTATCCCCACTGCTTCATCTCTCATCTTCCTTTATACTGTCACCTGGCTTTTAGGATCCGGTAAAAAACTCCAAAGGAGCACATCCATACCTTCTTTGGCTTCCCTCCTCCAGCCAAGGATTCACGTCCGGTCTCCCCAGGCCCACCCTCCAATAAGAAGCGACTAAAGCAGTGCACCTGCAGGAGAGGGGAAGGGAAGAGTCTGGAGATCCAGTCACCCTCACAAATCCCCTCTTCCAGTCTAAGGAGACAAAACGCAAGTGATACCATTGGAAGGGGAAAAAAGTCTTTCGCCCGCCAACATCCGAAATTTTTTTCCTGGCATTCGCAAAATGAGTTGCTTTTCAAGAGAGAGAGGGTCTGCTTTTTAGCCTCTGGATCCCTCATACAAGAAACTCTTTCTCTCCTCCTCGCTCCTCGAATCCAGGGTGAACACCAAAGCCGCCCTGACCCAAAGTTAACACTCCCGGGTTCGGCCGCACCCTCAGCTGACCAGGCCCCGCCTCCCCTGCTTTCCAGTAACCGGTGCAGGGAAGGAGCGCCAGGGAGATCTCGGTTTTCCTGCACGGCCGGCGGCTGCCGCGGATCGCGCAAACGCGCGGCCCAAGGGAGCGGGAGTCTCCTCCGGCGCCCGGGAACCCCTCCGCAGCTCAGGGCTGACTAACAAGGCAAGTCGCATGCGCACCGAGACGCGCCGGGGAAAGGGAGAGTGAGGGGAGGGGCGAACGCAGAGCACCAGCCGTCGGAGCCCGCGGGGGTCACTGATGACGCATGCGCCGAGAAGGAGTGCAATCACAGCCGCAGCTTGCGGCGACCGGCTTAAAAAAGGAAACACCCGAGACCCAGAGGGCGAAGGAAATCTGGCTGCCAACGCGTGCGCGCTCCCGGTGAGTGGCGCCCCACCGGGTGGGCCTGGGGCGTGACGTCCGCCGGTAGGCTTGCCTGGGCGGCGCATGCGTGCTACCGGTGCTGGTGGAGGAGGGGAAGGAAAGGGAGGGGGAGGAGGAGCGGGAGGCAGGCGGGGGGAATT
>NW_020173388.1:4527530-4675125 GCF_003031525.2 Neophocaena asiaeorientalis asiaeorientalis
CTTTATTCCTGTCACAACTCGGGCACGTTTGGAGCGGAGCCCAATGGGGCGCCAGGACGGCCAGCTCCTCCGGGGAACCCCCGCCCTCCCGGCCCTCGGCCCTCGCGCCGCGGTCCGCAGTCCGTGCGGCGGCCACAGCCGCCCGTGGGCTGGTTCCGTTAGTGGTCGCGGTTCCGGGCCTCGGTCCCCGGGGAGCGCGCGGCTCCGCGCGTCCGACTCGAGCGACTGCGCGGGTTCGAGGGTGCCCCGCGCGGCGCCGCTCCTCCTTCCTTCCGTCCACCCGCTCCCGCCTGCTCCGTGTCACCGCGGCAGCTGGCTCTTCTAGCTGCCTTTCCGCCGGCGAAGCCGGAGTCTTTATAGCTAGTCCTGGAGCTCTGGCCCCAGGAGTGTAGTTTCCAACGCGTAGCGCCGCAGAGCTTATGTTCCTGAGTGCGTTTTCGCCGGTGTAGAAGTCGTCCTGTTAGTAATAGCAGAATCCTGAAAGGTAAAAGCCTCGTCCTCTGACCTGGCAAATGAAAGATCGAATCAGGTGGCGGTTTTTTGCTATCAGAATGCCACGCTCTACGACCTTAAGCCTTTCTAACCTTAAAAAAAAAGAAAAAAAACAATGTCTTCTTTTACAGTGAAGGAAAAGCCCAAGAAGAAACTTTTACAGTAATTGTTGATTTGGCTATTATGCTGATCCCCCGAATCAAAAAAAGGTAATTTCACTTAAGTCTGCATTCTAATTTGTAGCTTCATTTTAAGTGATAAGAGGAGAAAATCGTGCGGCGTTTTCCCTCTACCCGGTTGAAAAATAAACGTTCTAAAAAGGATAAAATTTAGGTAATGAGGTGCTTTCTCTGTTTTATAATCTTTGGTGGGGGGGGGGGAGAAACTAACTCAGGTGTTAAGTAGTTGACTGAACAGAATGTCATTAAAGGTTAGCCTGGAGAAGATAGATGGAAGTTGTGGTAGAACTAGTTATGCTCAGCTGTGAAGAATGAGGAAGCTTTCTGTGTAATGACATGGAAAGATCTCCAAAATATGTTATAAAGCAAAAAAAAGCAAGATGTAGGACAGTGTGAATAATGTGCTACTTTGTGTGTTAAGGGGGCACCCGTGGAATAAGAATACAGATTTGTGTTTGTTTTTCTACGTACAAAGAAATCTGGAGGGATAGTGGAAAACTAACAGTGATGGGGCAGAGGGAGAAGTAGCCTGATGAGGGGATAGTGGGAAGTGACATGCACACTGTATGTCCTTATATTTTAAAATATTTGTGACTATATTATGTGTTTAAGGTTAAACAAAGTTCTCCTCTCCAAAATAATTTGCTGTGTGTTTTTTTTCTGTTGCTTGTCTTTCCTTCCTAATATATGGTAATTTTGGCTATTTTCAATATGATTTCTTTTAATTTTTTTTAGGAAAATGAACTAAAATTGAAAGAGGCTGGGGTCACCAGTTTAACTCTTAAAGATGTTTAGTCTTATTTTGCTTTGCTAAAATATATGACATTATTTACATTTGGCATTATGGCTGGATTATGCTGTTTTCAGAGCATAGTTTGTCCTCCCTTCCTTTCTTCCCCAGGAATCGTAGTTGTATAAAATTTTACTTTTACTTATTTTAACTCCAAAGTTGTCATGACAAATAGTTGGAGAATATGAATCCTCCATTAAAATGATAAAAGAATTGATTGTCCAGGTAGTTTGCTTTTCAGATTGGGAAATGGTTTTCTCAAGGCAATCAGACATGAACCTCAGTGACATGTAAATTTATATTTGTATATAGTACTACTTATGGAAAATTAAACCGATAAGTCAATGATTTGTTGGTGCAAAACACTAAAAACTTCTTACAACTTACGGATTGTTATAAGCAGTACGTAATTTTGGGGGGTGGGTACTCAAAATTCCTCTGGTGGCTAATGTTGTATAATCAAAAGTAGTGAATGTTGAGTGACAGTTGCTATGGGCATTTTTGTTATGTTACCAGCATTCCTTTTTATTTTGTAGGATAGGATAATTGTGTTATTTCTGTTTGATCTGTAGGTCTCTAGTAGCCAAACTTCTGCAAATGGCATTTATTTTTCGTTTGAATTCCATGTGGGTCTATTCAGTCTTTTTGAAAAAACAGAATTGCATTTCAAAATTTTACTTAAAATTTTGTTTTTAACATTATAGAAGTAAATCAATGTTCATGAAGAATTAAAACAATACAATGTGTATATAATAAGAGAAAACGCCCTTTGCACACTTCCACTTTGTCACATCTCTCCCTAGAGATAACTGATGCTAACACTGTTATATAACTTCCCATTTTTTTTTCTGTGCATTTACAAACATAGACTTTTCAGTCTTGAAAATAGAACTATATTGATTGATCGTCTGCTTTGCCAGTTTGCCTCTACTGTGGGCTGTTACTAACCCACAGGACCTGGAAATGACCTGGAGTATGTGAGAAAGTTTAACGTGTAGTATACACCTCAGGACATTCTCATCTTTTCACTTGTGAGGGGCTGGTTGGTTTGGGGTACATTTACAGAGTTTGTAGTGAGGTCTTAACTGGTGTGAGCTTTATGTGATGTAGATTGAATTCACCTGTAAGACATGGATTCCATGGCTTTTATAGGACTCTTTAGGGTCCACATTCTAACGTTTTCTTTGGGTTTTGACCTGGTCAGTAGCTCACAGGTTAAACTTTGATTTTATTCTCCTGTACTTGCAGACCACTAGAAAGCCCCTTAGATTACATCAGCCTCTCCTGGTCCTCTGAAGTGAACCTAGGCAGGCTTTGTCCTTAACTAAGAGACATTGATTGACTTGGATGGAATCCAGCCTTGGATGGAATCCAGCCTTTGAAGCGGAAAGGGGAGAAGAGGCATTTTGGTCCGGTTTGTGCTTTACTGACAGCAGACAAGTTGCATGCATACTTCCACTCAGAGAGAACATTGCCCTTCTAATAGTTCCAGAGGTGGTGGGTTTTTTTGTATTGTTTTTGTTTTTTTAAACCAAGCTGCGAATAATTACCAAGACTTAATTCTTTTTAGGTGATAGAAAGTTGAGTATTAGTCAAGACACTTTACTAAGCTATGTGACATACATAGAAAGATAAAATATAATTGACCCTGCCCTCAGAGGGTTTGAAATCTAGTATGGTTAAAAGAGCATGTATGTAATGATTATAACACAAGATGGGAAATGATAGATTCCAGAAGAAAAACATACATGAGGTTTGTAAGGGTAAGACTATTTCTAGCTTTTTACTTTTGTGGGCATGGAGTTTGGAGGGAGAGTAGATAATCTCAATGTTTTAAATAGTTAAGAAAGGATAGAACAAACTTATAAAGCTCAAATCTTAGCTCTTAAGGGGTAAGGAAGTAAGGAGTTAAATTGCATCCTCATAGCAGGCACTTACGAACACTAATTGATAGTTTATTTTTGTTTGCTTGCGTTTTACTCTCTCCCACTGGAAAGAACCATTTGATGTTTTATTTGATCGTTATAATACAGCCTCCCTTAGATTTCAGGATTTTAGAATAGGAGATTTAATTCTGCCAGTTAACTATTGTCTACCATCTAATATGTCAGACAACGTTAATATTAAAAGTAAATTGTTGGGGCTTCCCTGGTGGCGCAGTGGTTGAGAGTCCGCCTGCCGATGCAGGGGGCGCGGGTTCGTGCCCCGGTCCGGGAAGATCCCACATGCCGCGCGGAGCGGCTGGGCCCGTGAGCCATGGCCGCTGAACCTGCGAGTCCGGAGCCTGTGCTCCTCGACGGGAGAGGCCACAACAGTGAGAGGCCCGCGTACCGCAAAAAAAAAAAAAAAATAAATTGGTTTTTTCCCTCAAAGCACATATTTAATGTCCTGCCTGCCCCACATTTTTACTTCTGGTGCTATGTCAAATAAAATATTTATTTGCTGTACGTATTTTAAACTCTGAAAGCAAACAACAACATGGTGAAAACTCAAGAGTTCCACAGCAAAATTACCTTTTATTGTTTGTGTCTCTTTCCAGTTCTTCTCAGATGCATAAAGTAAAAAAATAATTTTAAAGTGTAGTTTCTTGTAAGCACTGTACCAGTGGACATTGTATTTTCTTCTTTTCTGAGTCTAAAATTCTAGATGGATTGTAGGAATTATAGAATACATTTTAAGTGTCAGAGCAATTTAATTCTTGCTAATTGACTGTGATTTTTATAATGGCATTTATATTTATAGGTTGCTTTACAACCATTTGTTACTTATTTTTATAGCTCTGTTAGGTATAACTCCTGTGATTAGGTGGGTAAGAGATTGCTGTTTTTCTCCATGTATTTGATTATGCAAATGTTGAATTACCTAAACTCCTCATAAGTATAGTGTCAACTTTGAGTTATTAGTTATTTTAGGTGTGTATTTCATAAAGATGTAAGTCTACTTATTATTTTAAGTCTTAGAAGTCTACAGAAAAATCACTTGTAAAAAATAAATTTTTATGTATTTTGACTTTCATAGGATACTGTTTAGAATGTGATTTACCTTTTATTTTTCAGAAATATTTTCTCATTTTTATATTAATAAGATCCAAGAATAAGACAAAAATTCCCATCTTTTTCAAAGAGGGCACATTTAATCAGATATGTACATTTTTAATTCCCATCCAAAATAGTAGAAAATGAAAATACAGATTGATTCATGTTCAAAATTTTGTGTTTAAAAAATAAAACACAAATGGGTGTTGCCACAATGAGGGTTAAACCAACAACTTGCTAAGAATTTATCATTTGCATTAAAATATGGCTGTAACGTAAACAGCTTATTTCTTTCTTAATCTCTTTCCCCCCAGTTATAAAAATAGTATATCCCTAATGTAGAAAACTTGGGAAACATGCAGAGCATGAATTAAATTTTGAAAATACCACTGGAATTCTCACAACCACGAGACGCCATTGTTAACCTTCTGAAATATCTTCTCCCTGTGTTTTGCTTAGCCACATCACATGTCTATAAGTGTACATATACTTACAGACATCACATGTACACTTACAGACGTGATGTTTACAAAATGGTCTCATAATGCGTCCACTATTGTGCAAACTATTCTATTCACTTAACAGTGAATCTTGAACATTTTTATATCAGTATTTTTCTACAACATTATTATTTTTAATAGCTATGTGATATCCTCATTTATGTTTGTATAATTTACTTACTGGTCTATTTCTGTTGGATGCAAGTTTTCAGTTTTTAAAATTATAAACAATGGGACTCCCCTAGGAGTCCAGCGGGTAAGACTCTGTGCTTCCACTGCAGGGGGCGTGGGTTTGATCCCTCATTGGGGAACTAAGATCCTGCATGCTCCATGGAGCAGCGAAATAATAAATAAATAAATAGATAAATACTTAAAAAAATTATTTTAAAAATGGTCACTTTTAGAACTGATAGCATTAGTCATCCGGTAGAGTTGATACTTAAAAAAATTTCAATAGGATAGTCTTCAGAAGAATTAGAATTCAAGTAGAATTATACTGAATTTGTATTAATGTCGAGATTAAACGGAAATTTTGTGCTTTTTTTGAAAAAATATGCCAGAAGCATATGATAAATTATCTAATACTGATTCATAATAATGACTCCAAGATTTTTATAATGGTATATTTTCTTTTTAAGGTAGGTTTAACTTTGAATTGTATTAAAGTAACTTGGCATTTCATGAGCAAACATGATTTGGATAGCAGTGCTCTTGAATAAGCCTTCAAGTAAGGTAGGAATCTATGAAGCAGTCTTTACACACTCAATTAAAATTTAAGCTGTAACATTTTTTACAACAGAGAGTTTGTTTGATTGCTTAAAAAAACTTCCTTAAAAGGAAAGTCTGAATACCAAGAAAGAATACTTTCACCCAAAGAATTGACATTACCTGTGTATAGGATTTCTGTGAAATTTTATTCAACCCTTAGGTATCTGTATCCTGTAGTTTAAATCGGGGAGAAAAACTGTTAGGTTAAACTATTTTCAGGGGAAAATAGATATGATCTTAAAGTTTAATGCAGTAGTTTTAAGGTGTCTTCTGTTGCCTGTTTTTGGAAGTTACATATCTTATCAGGTTCCTATGACTATTACTTTAAAAAATTTTTTATTTGAGTATAGTTGATTTATAATGTGCTAGTTTCTGCTATGCAGCAAAGTGAGTCAGTTATACACACACATATATACACTCTTTTTTAGATTCTTTTCCCTTATAAGTCATTGCGGAGTGGAGTTACAGTAGGTCCTTATTAGTCATCTATTTTATATATAATAGTGTGTATATGTCAATCCCAAATAACCCTTATTTCTGTTTTGTAGATCAGTTCATTTGTACCATTTTTTAGATTCCACATATAAGGGATATCATATGATATTTGTCTTTCTTTGACTTACTTCACTCAGTATGACAATCTCTAGGTCCATCCATGTTGCTGTAAATGGCATCATTTCGTTCTTTTTTATGGCTGATATTCCATTATGTATGAATACCACATCTTCTTTATCCACTCGTCTGTTGATGGACATTTAGGTTGCTTACATGTCTTGGCTATTGTAAATAGTGCTGCAGTGAACATTGGGGTGCATGTATCTTTTAAAATTATGATTTTTTCTGGATATATGCCCAGGAGTGGGATTGCAGTATCATATGGTAGCTTTATTTTTAGTTTTTTTAAGGAACCTGCATACTGTTCTCTATAGTGGCTGGACCAATTTACATGCTCACCAACAGTGTAGGAGGGTTCCCTTTTCTCCACACCCTCTCCAGCATTTACTGTTTGTAGATTTATTTTTATTTTATTTTTTATTTTTTTCCCTTTGCGGTACGCGGGCCTCTCACTGTTGTGGCCTCTCCGGTCGAGGAGCACAGGCTCCGGACGTGCAGGCTCAGCGGCCATAGCTCACGGGCCCAGCCGCTGGGTGGCACGTGGGATCTTCCCGGACCGGGGCACGAACCTGCGTCCCCTGCACTGGCAGGCGGACTCCCAACCACTGCGCCACCAGGGAAGCCCTGTTTGTAGATTTCTTGATGATGGCCATTCTGACTGGTGTGAGGTGATACCTCATTGTAGTTTTGATTTGCACTTCTCTAATAATTAGTGATGTTGAACATCCTTTCATGTGCCTCTTGGCCATCTGTGTGTCTTCTTTGGAAAAACGTCTGTTTAGGTCTTCTGCCCATTTTTTGATTGGGTTGTTTGTTTTTTTGAGCTGCATGAGCTGTTTGTATATTTTGGAGATTAATGTCTTGTCCGTTGCTGCATGAGGGTTGTCTTTTCATTTTGTTTATGGTTTCCTTTGCTGTGCAAAAGCTTTTAAGTTTAATTAGGTCCCATTTGTTTATTTTTGTTTTTTTTCTTTCATTACTCTAGGAGGTAGATTGAAAAAGATCTTGCTGCAATTTATGTCAGAGAGTGTTCTGCCTATCTCTGTGACATAAATCACAGCAAGATCCTTTTTTGAAAAGGATCTTTTCACCTCCTAGAGAAAGGGAAATAAAAACAAAAATAAACGTCCTAGAGAAAGGGAAATAAAAACAAAAATAAACAAATGGGACCTAATGAAACTTAAAAGCTTTTGCATAGCAAAGGAAACCATAAATGAGACGAAAAGACAACCCTCAGAATGGGAGAAAATATTTGCAAATGAAGCAACTGACAAAGGATTAATCTCCAAACTATGCAAGCAGCTCATGCAGCTCAATGTCAAAAAAACAACCCAATCCAAAAATGAGCAGAAGACCTAAATAGACATTTCTCCAAAGAAGATATACAGACTGCCAACAAACACATGAAAGGATGCTCAACATCACTAATCATTAGAGAAATGCAAATCAAAACTACAATGTGGTATCACCTCACACCAGTCAGAATGGCCATCATCAAAATATCTAGGGCTTCCCTGATGGCGCAGTGGTTGAGAATCCGCCTGCCAGTGCAGGTGACACGGATTCGTGCCCCGGTCCGGGAAGATCCCACATGCCACGGAGCGGCTGGGCCTGTGAGCCATGGCTGCTGAGCTTGCGCATCTGGAGCCTGTGCTCTGCAACCGGAGAGGCCACAACAGTGAGAGGCCCGCGTACCGCAAAAAAAGAAGAAAAAAAAAAATCTACAAACAATAATGCTGGAGAGGGTGTGGAGAAAAGGGAACCCTCTTGCACTGTTGGTGGGAATGTAAATTGGTATAGCCACTGTGGACAACAGTATAGAGGTTCCTTAAAAAACTAAAATAGAACTACCATATGACCCAGCAATCCCACTACTGGCCACATACCCTGAGAAAACCATAATTCAAAAAGTGTCGTGTACCACAATGTTCATTGCAGCATTGTTCACAATAGCCAGGACATGGAAGCAACCTAAGGGTCCATTGACAGATGAATGGGTAAGGAAGATGTGGCACATATATACAATGCAGTATTACTCAGCCATAAAAAGAAATGAAATTGAGTTATTTGTAGTGAGATGGATGGACCTAGAGTCTGTTATACAAAGTGAATCAAGTCATAAAGAGAAAAGCAAATACCGTATGCTAACACATATATATGGAATCTAAAAAAAAAAGTTTCTGAAGAACCTAGGGGCAGGACAAGAATAAAGACGCAGACGTAGAGAACGGACTTGAGGACACGGGGAGGGAGAAGGGTAAGCTGAGACAAAGTGAGAGTGGCATGGACATATATACACTACCAAATTTTAAATAGATAGCTAGTGGGAAGCAGCCGCATAGCACAGGGAGATCAGCTCGGTGCTTTGTGACCACCTAGAGGGGTGGGATAGGGAGGGTGGGAGGGAGATGCAAGAGGGAGGGGATATGGGGATATATGTATACATATAGCTGATTCACTTTGTGATACAGCAGAAACTAACACACCATTGTAAAGCAATTATACTCTAATTAAGATGTTAAAAAAAAAAAGTGTTCTGCGTATGTTTTCCTCTAAGAGTCTTATGGTATCCGGTCTTCCATTTAGGTCTTTAATCCATTTTAAGTTTATTTTTGTGTATGGTGTTAGGGTATGACTATTTTGATAGCAACTGCTTTTTGCTTTTTTCATTTTTGTCATGAAAATAGGAAATTTGGGGGTGTTTATTTTTTCCATTTATTCTCAGTGACATGATCAGATTACTAAAATATCTGGTTTTATTCTAAATAAAGCTTATTGTTATTTATTACCTAAAATTTAGTAACGAAGACAGCAAACTACTTTAAAGGTCTTAATTAGTTACATTTATAGCATGGTATAGGGATGAAGAGTGCACAGCTCTATAGGCTAGCCTGCTTGGCATTTACATCCTGGTTTTATTGCTAGTGATTGGACAAATGTTACCTCAATTTCTCATCTGTAAAATGAAGATAATACTAGTTCATAATATTATGTGAGAATTAAACAACATGTGCAAAGTAATTAGAGTAATGAGTATTTATCACAGAGTTAATTGTTCAGTAAATGTTAGCTATTACTACTTCTGTCGTTTTGTTACTTTCATAGTGTGTACCAAATGTGGCTCTTATCATTTTTTGGAGGGGAGTTCCAATTTCAATAAGTTGCTTAGAGTTTTGTATCTACATATAGAGTTTGGGAGTACTTGACCTTTTTATGTGACTCAGAACAATGAAAAAGTTAGTAGAAGATGTTGCCAGGGTGTGTGGTATTGCATATTTCTTTGAGATACTTTTGCCAAATCAAGTTATGGAAAAGCGGTGACTTTTTCTATGTTGAAACTTAAATTTTAGTTGAAACAATATTAGAAGTTATTTAGGAAAAAACCCACAAATTCAAATGAAATATGTTAGAACTTAAATTTTATTTTACAACTTTAACTTACGTAGTTCTATAGAAATTTCACAAAATTTTATTAGAAGCAAGAAGAGAAATGAGAGAAACATTAGTTAATGGAAAATGCTATTTCCAACTCTTACATGGTAATTTTTGTCTCCATCAGAAATGATGATGATATAATATCTGTACTTATAAAGGTGTCTGTTTCACCAGTAGTTTATTGTATGAAACAGGCTTACATTGTTTAGCTTATTTTTAGACTTGATCACATTCTTATATTTTTCTTTAAGTCTCTTACTTTTGTTGGGGCTGATCATTATTAAAACTTAAGACTTTTTTCTTTTGAAAATAGTTTTGTGGTTTTTATAAAAATGAGTCTTGTTCCTTGGGAAAGAGTTAAAGTACCAAAAACTACGAAGAAAATCTATGATGAAAAAAAATCACCCAAAATCTCAGGGATAAAGCTCTGTTAATATTTTTTTCAGCATTTTCTAAGGCAATTGGGATGGGTGTGGGTGTGCATGTGTATGTATGTACATGTACATGTTACAATTTTATAGCAAGTGGAATATATGCAGTTTTATAAACTGCTTTTTTCCTCTCATCATGTTTTCTGTATACCTTTACTTGTAATGTTTTCATTATTTTTATCTAGTCTTAGTCTTTTAGTTTGTTTTCAGTTGACCCTTGAGCATTGTGGCAGTTAGGGGCAGTAACCTCCTTCGTGGTTGAAAAGGTCGAAAAACCACGTATAACTTATAGTGGGTCCCTCCATGGTTCATCCATATATGCAGTTCCTCAGTATTCAGGGTTCCACATCCTTTAATTCAACCAACCATGGATCGTTTATTACTGAAGTATTGGGTTGGCCAAAAAGTTCGCTTGATTTTAAGTAAAAATAGAAGATGTATTTCATTTTCACCAAGAAATTTATTGAACAACGTAATCATTAACCGAAGGAACTTTTTGGGGAACCCAGTATTTACTATTGGAAAAAAATCTGTGTACAGGTGGACCTGTGGAATTCAAACCTGTGTTGTTCAAGGGTCAACTGAAATTCATTTACATTTTTGCTGATAATAGCCAAGTTTGTAACCACCATCAACTTTGACTTTTCTTTGAGTCATCTGTTTTGCATTCCTTTTTATCCCTCCTATTTTGCTCTTTTTTGGTGTTAATCTAATTTTTTTTCCTGTTTTTCCTCCTATTAATTTGTTAGTTATATATTCTTTCATTATACCTTTAGTGGTTATTCTAGAGGTTAAAACAAGCATATTTACAATACAAATTACATATAATACAGATAATACAAATTATTACTTTTACCATTCCCCAATAATGACAGCTTCTTACACATTAACTCATACTCCAACCTTTTTGCATTGTTATTGTTCTGTATTTTATTTATACATATTTTAAACTCCACAAGATAGTATGGTTTTGGACAGTCAATTTTTGTTCATGTTTACCCTTTCCAGGGTTCTTCCTTCCCTCATTTCTGTTTCTGTCTGGGATCATTTTCCTTCTGTCTGAATAGCTTCCTTTAGTAGTATGTATTTTAATACCAGCCTACCTACTGACAGTGAGTTTTTCCATTTTTGTTTATCGGAAAACATCTTAATTTCACCTTTTTTTGAGTTATATTTTCACTGGGTATAGAATTCTATGTCAGTAGTTATTTCATTGTCTTATGGCTTTCTGTTAAAGTCTTATTGAAGGTAATGTGTCAGCTTATAGTCTTGCTAATAATTCTTTTATTTTTTTCAAAAGACTTCTCAAAATGCCTTCTTTGCTGTCATAGTTTTTTAGCAGTTTGACTGTGATGTGTTGAGGTGTGTTTTTCTTTGTATTTGCTTTATGTTCATAGAGCTTTTTTGAATCTGTAGCTTGGTGCCTTTAGTTTGGAAAATTCTCTGTCATTACGTCTTCAATTATTGCTTCTGCCCCCTCCTCCTTTATGGATTTTAATTTAAACATTTATTACACCCTGTCATCATGTTCCACATGTCTCTTAAAAATTTTTTTCTCTATATATTTCAGTTTGGGTATCTTATAATGACCTATCTTATAGTATAGCAACAACTATCTTATTTTTTCTCCAAGCCAATCTATTGTGTTCTTAATTTTACATTGAAACTTTGAGTTCTAAAACATCCATTTGATCCTATTTTATACATTTTTAATAGACTTCAAGTCTCTTGAACATACTGATTAAATGCTTGTCTATTAATTTCAGTAACTGCATCAACCATTGGTCTAAGTATATTGTTTTTCTGTTGTTTTTCATGTGTTTGTGTGGTTCTGTCACTTCATATGTTGCTAGGTTTTTCAAAGAACTTGTCCATTTCATCTAAGTTGTTGAATTAGTAAAGTTGTTTATAATATTCTCTTATTATCCTTTAAATAGCTATAGAATATATCATGAGTCTAATATCTGTATAATCTGCAGAGATTTGGTGTCATTCCTGATATTGGGAAATTGTGTCTTCTCTCTTTTTTCCCTGATCAGTCTGGCTTGAGATTTATTAACTTTATTAAGATTCTCAAAGGATCAGCTTTTGGTTTAACTGATTTCCTCTAGTTCTCCTGCTTTTTGTTGCCTTATTTCTGCTCTGATCTTTATTAATTCCTTTCTTTAACTTACTTTAGGTTTGTTTTCTTTTTCTAGTTTCTTAAGGTAGAAGCTGAGGTCATTAATCTGTGACCTTTTCCCCCGCTATATGTGTGCTACAAATTTCCCTCTAAATATTGCTTACAAATTTTAATATATATATGTTTTTCATTTTCATCCAGCTCAGAGTACTTTTTAATTTACTTTTTGATGTCTTCTTTGGCCTCGAGATTATTTAGAAGTATATTATTTAGTTTCCAAGAATTTGAGGGTTTTCCAGAGATCTATTATTTTTAAGTTAATTCTCTTGTGATGAGAGAATATACTTTTATGACTTGGATCCTTTTAAATTTATTGATTTGTTTTATGGCCCAGAATATGATCTGTCTTAGTAAATGCTCCATGTGCACTTGAAAAGAATGTGGATTCTGTTGTTGTTGGGTGGAGTGTTCTGTAAATATCAATTAGGTCAAGTTGGTTGATTGTTTTTGTTTATGTCTTGTAATTTTTTTTTTTGGCCCAGCCGCTCCGCGGCATGTGGGATCCTCCCGGACCGGGGCACGAACCCGTGTCCCCTGCATCGGCAGGCGGACTCCCAACCACTGCGCCACCAGGGAAGCCCCTATGTCTTGTAATTTTTGATTGAATGCCAGACACTGTGAATTAAAAAACAAAATAAAGCAAGCATCATCAAGTATGTTCTGCCAGAGGGTGTTTACCTTTTCTTCTAGGCAGATAGACTAGGGAGCCAGTCACCTTAATTTATACAGAGGCTAGGTTGCTATTTGAGTAGTTTGGTGGTATTCTTCTTCTTCTTTCCTTTATTTGTAGGGTGTGGTTTTCCAGGACTTTCATTTCAAAGCCTTTCATTTCGTTTCAAAGAGTCTTTATCCCCTTAGCAGAGCCAAAGGTGGAAAATTTCACTTTGCTTTTCAAAGTTTTTCAATTATTATTTAGCCTCTTACCCTGTACTGTTTTAAAATTAATCAAATGTCCTGTGAGAGATATTGGCCTTGAGCTTGAGGTCCCTGCAGTTTCCCATTTTTGTTACTCCAGCCTTGTGTGAACACCAAAAGCACTCCTGGTTTCTTGGTTCCTTAGCAGCAACGTTTTGTACAGGCCAAATCTCAAGTTTTCAGCCTTCACACTCAGCCCATAATCTGGAAATAACCCCAAGGGAAGCAACTGCAGATCATCTAAACACCTTTAAAAGATTCCCCCTTCTCTGGAGTGGTAGACCTTCTTGTCCCCCATGTTTTAAAGACAGCTATACGCTGCCTTTAAAAATATGTTTTTTTGTAATTTATTTAGCTTTTCTAGTTGTTCTCAAGAAGAATATTGACCCACTGCAAACTGTTTCATCCTACTTGGATGTGGACAACTCCTTACTGGTTTTTAGAAGCTTCACATAATACTCAATTTTCCTGAGCAATTTTGTATTAAGTATTCTTTTGGGTTTTAGGTAGGTGGGTTTTAGTTTTTGACCTAGTATACTTTCTAAAAATCAGATTTATTGAGGTATAATTTATATATGTTAAAACTCATCCATTGTAAGTATACATGTTGAATTTTGACAGACATATACATTTTTGTAACCACTACCACAATCAAGATACAGAAAATTCCTGTCAACCTGAAAAGTTCTCTCTCCCTGGCAACCACCAATCTGTTTTCTGTTAATACAATTTTGCCTTTTATACAATATGATATAAATGGGATACTACAGTATATGGTCTTCGGGGTCTAGCTTGCACTTAGCATAATGCTTTTGATACTCATCTGTGTTAGTGGTTTTCTCTTTTTATTTCTGAATACTTTTCCATTGTATGAGGTATGGCATAGTTTGCTTATAATTATTAGTAGTTGGACTTTTGGATTGCTTCCAGTTTTTGGCTATTATAAACAAAACTGCTAAACATTTGTGGACATGTGTTTTCATTTCACTTGGGCAGATATGTAGGAATAGAATTGCTGGGCTGTATGGTAATTATATGTTTAACTTCATAAGGCACTGATAAACCGTTTTCTAAAGTGGTTTTACCATTTTACATTCCCTTCAGCAATGAGATTTTCAGCTGGTCTGCATTCTTGCTAACACTTGGTATTGTCAGCGTTTTTGAATTTTTGCCATTCTAGTGGGTATGTAATGTTAAATCATTGTGGTTTTAATTTGCATTTCCCTAATGACATGATATTGAGCATGTTTATGTGTGCTTATTGGTCATTCATATATTTTCTCTTATGAAGTGTCTGCTCAGATCTTTTACCCATTTTAAAAAATTGGGTTGTTTACTCATTTACTGAGATGTAAGAGGTTTGTTTTTGGTTTTGTAAATATATTCTGATATGAGGCTTTTATCAGATATTAGGATTGTGAAAATTTGATCTCCCAATCTATGGCTGCCCTTTATATTTTCTTAATGGTATCTGAAGAGCAAAGTTTTAAATTTTGATGAAATCCAATTGATTAATTCTTTTATTCTTCATATTTTTGTGTCCTAAGAAATGTTTGTCTACTTTGAAGTATATGATTCATTTCAGTTGATTTTTATATATGATATGAAAAAGGGTTGAGATTCTTAAAAAATTATTTTTCCACATAGATATACAGTTGTTGTAGCACCATTTGTTGAGAGACTATTCTTTTTCTCCACTGAATTACCTTGTCACTTTTGTCAAAAATCAATTAATCATATGTGTGTGGGTCTTTTTTTGAACTCTATTTTATATAGTGAACTTTATACTTATCTTTACATCAGTACCTCAAAGTCTTGATTACTGTAGCTTTAAATATGGTAATGGAAGTCCTCCAATACCATAAACATAATATACTTCTGTATTCATTTAGGCCTTTAATTTCTCTCAGTAAAGCTTTTTAACAGTTTTTGAATATACTTTTAGTAGTGGACTTTATCCTATTTGTTCAGCAAGTACCTAGTGAACATCTACTGTGTGCCAGGCACTGTTCTACTTGCTGGTGTTACAGCAGTGAACAAAGAATGCAAAAAGACCTGCCCTTGGGGAGCTTACATTCCAACTGGGAGAAACCAGATGAGAAACTCTTAACTTAAATGTATGTTAGATGGTGATTAATACTATGGAGGAAAACAAATCAGGGGAGGGGGCTGGACTGTTGGGGCAGGGACAGAGGGATTTATAATTTTTAATTGTGTGGACAGAAAGGTCTTCACTGAGAAATTGATATTTAAGCAGACCTTAGTCTGCTCTATACCCTAATAATGAAACAACTAACAATTCAGAAGGAAAAGGGGAAAGAAGGTGGGAGCTTGAATAAATGTGCTAAGTATGCTAGTTGCCTCCTGTGTAGTAACTAGAAGTCCATAGCATTTAAAATCAACAGGTGTAGTGATAGAAGTATATCTAACAGCAGAACGGTAGACCATAAGAAATATCATGTTTTTGGTTGAAATCTGGTGATGAGAAAGTGTAACATCTTAACATAGGTTATAGTAGAGAACTAATAGGTAACATGAAGAAATGGAAGATGGACTTCAATACATATGATATGATTATAAAAGTATTATTTTAATAAAAACCTTATTAAAATAACAGAACTATCTGTAAAATGTAAATATGGAGAAAAGATGGAATTAAATGAGACATTAATGGGTATTTTGATTGTAAAGTTTATAATTTACAATGAAGAAATACCAACTATACCTGCAAAAATAGTAGAGCATTAATATTCAAAAGTAAAAGTGATCCTGGAAAGTTACTCAGGAAAACTTTACTGGTGGACTTTAATGAATCTCTCTTAGACCAAAGTATATCAAGTGAACAAAAAATTAAGGCTATAGAACAATTAAATATCCCAATTAATAAGCAAAATTTGATGGATAAACTGAATCCTACCTTGAAAATAGAGACTATACCTTCTTTCCAAGCATTTATAGAACATATACAAAAATTGATTATAGTACTAGATCATAAAGAAAACTTTTGTACATTCCTAAAGGTAGGAATAATTTAGAACTGCCCATCTAATATGATAGCCACTAGCTACATCTAGCAATTTAAATTCATTAAAGTTGAGTAAAATTTAAAATGCAGTTTCTCAGTCTTACTAACTACATATCAAGTGCTCAAATAGGATTGATTGCCATTAGAATGAGGAGAGAAGAAAGCAGATTGAAGACAGTATATGTGAACTAAATCTTCCTGTTTCATAGCAAGGAGTCAGTAGACATAATTTGAAGTTAGTCAAGAAATACAGACATGTTATATATAATTACAGAGATAAATATAAAAACTACAGACACATAGGTAAAAGTGAATGCTTCTAGCGAACAGGACTGCAGTTTTTTACTATTTGTTTTTTTAGAACCATGTGCATGTATTACATCAATAATATGCAAGTTTTAAGAGACTAACAGGATATACAAACAAAATAAAAGCTTATAAACTGTCTTTGCACAATAGCTTCTTATCCAGTAACTGTTAAATGTAACTTTATTCCTTTGCATAAAGTAAAAAATGCTCTAGTTTTTTTTGATATTTGATTTAAATTAATTTATACTGAAAGTATTAAAAAAATTTTTCAGGTACCAGTTGCCAGTCTTCTCTTCCATTTACAAATGAAGATAGCAGGCAGCTTTCTGTGACTTGGGGCATATACTACTTATCTTTAATTGATGAAATAGTTAATTTGATTTCAGTAGTGAGTCAAAGATTCATATAAAATATTTGGAGTACTTTAAGATTTTAATCTAAATAAACATCTTTCAGACAACAAAAGGGCACTTACTTGGGTCAGGAAATAAAAATCAAAGCTTATAATCACAGCCCCTGAGGACTTATGATATATTTCAAAGGTAATTTCTCTTTAATTTCTAGGGAATATTTTAAATATAAGAGTGACATCTTTAACAAGGACATTTGGCAAATGACTATATGAAAATTTTACTGCTTATATAGTGAAGGTATTGGTTATTATTTAAGATGCCACTTTATATCGCTTTATTTATTCACAACCTGTTGCTGTAGTTATTATCTATTTTCAGAATATTATTACGTCTTTTTGCATATTCACTATGAGAGAGGGACTATAGATAAGGTTTAGGGCAAAAGAGAAAGAAGTTTTGCCCTGTGATTTAATATTACTTGAAAACGTATATAGGCAGACTAGTTCACAGTGTCATTTGTTGAATGTGTATATTTGTTTTCCGGTTTCCCAAATTGACTGGCCAAGCCAGTTTTTACCACTTGACACTCTGAAACTGTCAGTATATTGTAGTTTGATAATTCAAGTAACTTTACGCATAAGAAAATTAAACGTATAGGGATTAAATCTAAACACTTAGCTTAGAGGAACAGCATTACACAGCAAATCATCAAAAAGACCGAAAGTAAATCCCCAGTGTAGTGGAAGATTTACGGAATATGGTGTTAGTAATTTATCTTTATAGCAATAAAGTCTTGGTCTCCAAATACTTTTTCAACATTTAAAAATTCAGTATTTTAGAAATAATAAGATTTTTTCTTCCTTGGAATGTAATTTACATCATTTTAATAGTTAAAGATCTTTATGGTTATACTTAAATCAATTACAAAGTACTTGCTGAAGGTGTAGGAGATTGGGAACTTATCTACTGACTTCTAGACACAATCTAAAACTTTGCTTTTCAATAAATCTTTGACATTTTCTTGTTTGTCTTTGTTCTAAAACATTAATGCATGTTTTTAAAAATCCAATAGTAATGAAACGTTCTATAAATGTGTGTGTCACTTACCCTAGGTTGTACTACATTCTGATTACCAGCCCTAAAATAATTATTATAATCATATTGTTTACAGTATACAGCAAGAGTCTAATGGCACCACAGGAACCATACCCAACCTGAAACAAGTGTTTATTTTTTCTTTCAACTCTCATCAAGCCATATGCCTGTATATGTTTAGAGGAGAGTATCTCTTCTTCCTTAGGCTAGGCTCACTCTGCCTCTCACTACCTTTATTTTTTGAAGGCCCTGACATTTTAAAATTCTCTAAAGGTGTTACTAGTGAGTGCTTTCCGTAGATATTATAAGAATAAAAATGAAAATATTATATTACTAACATACGTCATAGTTTCTAATTGTAGGGACTTTGTTTTTTCAGTCATACAGCCCTGGTACCTAAAATGCCTGGCCATAGTATATACTCAGTAGTTTTTGAGCATAGGTAAATGCAGAAACAACTGATGTATCCATATTTTTATGTATATTTACTCTATTCATATTTAGCAAATACTTTAACATTATTGTATATAACGATAGTCTTGCAATTTATCTTCCTATCTAAAAGAATATTTAGTTGTATATAATCCAGTTAGACTCTAAGCTCCTTAAGGAGTTTGAGATTAACTTTCACACCACGGGAATACTAAACTGTAAGTGGGAGTAATATTCCACATTATAACTTAGCTGCCCAAATGTAAATTCTCTGGTTTGTGTCAGTTGAGAGTTCTCACTCATAATAGTGTGCCAATCATCCAGTTAAGAAAAGTAATGCTCTGACAACTTTAGTTGGTCAAACACATTTTATTTAAGTAGTAAGATTTAAACCATATGTTCAAAACTTTATTTTTAAGTTTCTAAAATCTTTAATTATTAAAGATTAGCAGTAGTATGTGAGATTTCATCATCAGACCAAATTGGCAGCATAGGGATTCCTAACACTCATCCCTTGCCAAAACGTCAACTTCGCTCCTGCAAACCCAGGTCCCATCTCTACCTAGTGTCTGTCAGCTCCAGTGGCCCCAGGCAGCTCCTGTGACTCCTCAGCTCCAGGTCATGAGAATTCCAACAAACCCAGTCCCCTGATCCATTGTAGCACTAGCCAGCTCCTGTGAACCCAGGCTACCAGGTTACTTTGGTGCTGGTCAACTACTGTGGCACCAGGCCCTCAGCAGGCTCCTGATTCACCTCAGCACCAGCTGCCTTCCATGACCCTGGGCATCTTCCATAGCACCAGGCTACTGGCAGTTTCCCATGAACCCAGGTCATGGCACATCCCAGCACCAACTGCCTCTGTGGCCCCTGGTTCCTAATCAATGCCTGTGAACGCAGACTCCCAGCTGGGCTCAGCACCTGGACAACTACCATGACCACAGGTCCCTGACACACCCCAGCTCAGGTCTGGCCCATGTGGAACTAGACTCCAGACTGGCTTCTGTGGGCCCTGAATCAGGTCCTCCCTCTTGTACCCAGGCACCAGGATGGTCCCTGAATATGCAAGCATCTGGCCTGCCCACCTGTTGACCCAGGCATCACACCTGCCCACCCCATGGCTCCAGCAGTAAACTTGCCTGTGGAAACCACCTTATATGTCACCCAGAATCTCTGGATGGGCTGACTGGTGAAGGACTTCCTGCTGAAGCATGTTGTAAAGACTAGAAGAGGTGCCCATTTTCTCAAATGTGCAGACTCTAGTGTAAGCCACAAGGATCATGAATCATCAGGGAAACATGACACCATCAAAGGAAACTAACAAAATTCCAATGACTGCCCCTGAAGGAAGAGATCTGTGAACTATCTGGCAAAGAATTGAGAATAATCCTCTTGAAGAAATTCACTGAACTATTAAAGGAATACATACAAGTAAATGAAAGTGGGAAAACAATGAGTGAACAAAATGAGAAGTTTAACAAAGAAATGGAAACCATTATTAAAAAAACACAGAAATCCTAGAGTTGAAGAATATAATTACTGAACTGAAGATTTCTTAGAAATCTTCAACTGCAGATTTGACCAAGCAGAAGAAAGAAATAATGGATGAGGAGACAGGTCATTTGAAATCATCCAATCAGAGAAACGAAAAGAAAAGAGAATGAGAAAGTGTGAAGAAAGCCTCTGTAAATAATAGAATGCCATTAAAAGAAACAATCTACTAGTTATTGGAATCCCAGAGGAGAAGAGAGGGAGAAAGAAGCATAAAGCTAATTTAAAGAAACAATGGCTGAGAAGTTCCCAAATCTGGGGAGAGATTTGGATATCCAAGTTCATGAGGGTTGAAGCTAATAGGTCACCCCAAAATGATCTTCTCCAAGACATGTTATAATACAACTCTGTAAAATCCAGTACATTTTAAAAGCAGCAAGATAAAAAAAATTCTTCCCATATAAGGGAACCCCCCATAAGGCTATCAACAGAATAAGGCTATCAGCAGAAACTTTGGGGGATGATATATTCAAAGTACCCAAAGAAGAAAGCTGCCAATCAAGAATACTTTACCCAGCAAAATTGTTTTATATACATGAAGGAGAGATACTTTCCCAAACAAAAGCTGGGGGTATTCATCACTACTAGATCTGCCTTATGAGAAATGGTGAAAGGAGTTCTTCAAGCTGAAAGCAAAGAATGCTAATTAGTAACATGAAAACATATGGAAATATAAAACATACTGGTAAAGGTAAGTATATAATCAAATTCAGAGTATTAGATAATATGACAGTATTGAGAGTAACATGGTGGTTAAGTTAATCCCTTAACTCTAATATAAAGGTTTAAAGGACAACTGTGTTAAAGTAACTATAGCTATGGGACTTCCCTGGTGGTCCAGTGGCTAAGACTCCACGCTCCCAATACAGGGGACCCAGGTTCAATCCCTGGTCAGGGAACTAGATCCCATGTGCTGCAACTAAGAGTTCACATGCTGCAACTAAAGATCCCACATTGCCGCAACTAAAGATCCCACATGTTGCAACTAAAGATCCTGCATGCTGCGATGAAGATCCCACATGCTGCAACTAAGACCCAACACAGCCAAATAAATAAATATTAAAAAAGGTAACTATAGCTACAGTAATTTGTTAATGGATGCACAATGTTAAAAGAGGTAAACTGTGACATCAAAAGCATAAAGATTAGAGTTCTTGTATATGATCTAAGTTGCTAGCTTAAAGTAGACTGTTATAGCTAGAAGATGTTTTATATAAGTCTCATGATAATCATAAAACAAAACCTGCAGTAGATAGACAAAAGATAAAGAGAAGGGAGTCAAAGCATGCCACTATGGAAAATCATCAGTTCACAAAGACATCACAAGATGGAGAAAGGAACAAGGGAACTATGAAACAGGCAGAAAACATTTAATAAAATGGCATGAGAAAGTTCTTACCTATCAATAATTACTTTAAATGTAAATGGATAAAATTTTCCAGTCAAAACTCATGGAGTAGCTGCCTGGATTAATAAAAAACAAGATCAACTATATGCTGCCTATAAGAAACTCATTTCACCTTAAGGATACATGTAGGCTCAAAGGGAAGGAATGGAAAAAGATATTCCATGCAATTGGAAACCAAAGAGAGCAGGGGTAGCTAACCTTATATCAGACAAAATAGACTTTAAATCAAAAACGATAACAAGGGGCAAAGACTGTCATTATACAATGAAAAAGGGATTGATTCATCAAGAGGATATAACAATTGCAGATATATATGCACCCAACATTGGAGCACCTAAAAATATTAAGCAAATACGAACAGATCTTAAGGGAGAAATTGACAACAATTAAGTAGGGGACCTCAGTGCCTCCACTTTCAGCAATGGATAGGTCATCTAGAAGAATGAAGGAAAACACTGGACGGGAAATATACCTTAGACCAAATAGACCTAACACATATACAGAACATTCCACCCAACAGCAGCAGAATACGTATTCTCAAGTGTACATGGAAACTCTCCAGGATAGATCATATGTTAGATCACAAAACAAGCCTTAGCGAACATTGGTATTGTACCACCTATCTTTTCCATACAATGGTGTTAAACTTGAAATCAATAAGAGAGGAAAATTGAAAAATTAACAATTATGTGGAAATTAAATAACACACTCCTAAACAGCCAATCAGTTAAAGAAGAAATCAAAAGGGAAATTTAAAAATACCTTGAAAGAAACAAAAATGGAAATACAACATACCAAAACAGATGGTATGCGGCAAAAGCAGTTTAACAGGGAATTTCATAGCAATAAATGTCTAGATTCAGGGATGGGGGAAAGATCACAAATAAACAACCTAACTACACCTCAAGGAACTAGAAGGGAAAAGCCCGGGACCAGATGGCTTCAAAGGAAAATGCTCCAAAACATTTAAAGCAGTTAGCAGAAGGAAGGAAACAACAAAGATTAGCACAGAAATAAAGAGACCAGGAAAACAATATAAAAGATAAATGAAACTAGTGGCTGTTTTTTGTTTGTCTTTTTTTTTTTTTTTTTGAGAAGATAACATTGACAAATCTTTAGCTGGACTAAAGAAAAAAGAAGACTCAAAATCAGAAACAGATGTAGAGAACAAACGTATGGGCACCAAGGGGGGAAAGTGACCGGGGGGGTGGTGGTGGTGGTGGGATGAATTGGGAGATTGGGACTGACATATATACACCAATATGTATAAAACAGATAACTAATAAAAACCTGCTGTATAAAAAAAAATTCAAAAAAAATCAGAAATGAAAGAGGAGACATTACAACTGACATGACAGAAATACAAAGGAAAATAGACTACTATGAACAATCATGCCAACAAATTGGTTAATCTAGAAGAAATGGATAAATTCCTAGAAACATACAACCTACCAAGACTGAATCATGTAGAAGTAGAAAATTTGAACAGACCAATAATGGATAAGGAGATTGGAACAGTAACCAAAAGCCTTGCAGCAAAGAAGAGCCAGGACCAGATGGTTTCACTGGTGAAACATTCTACCAAACATTTAAAGAATACTTAACACCAATCCTTCTTAAACCCTTCCAAAAAATTGAAGAAGAAGGAACACTCGATACCAAAGCCAGATTAGCATACTACAAGAAAAGAAAACTACAGGCCAAAATCCTTGAGGAATATAGGTGCAAAAATTATCAACAAACTCTACTAGTAAACTGAATTCAGCAGCACATTAAAAGAATCAGACACCATGATCAAGTTAGATTTATCCCCGGGATGCAGGCATGGTTCAGTATACACAAGTCAATAAGTGTGTACACTACATTACTAGAATGAAAGTTAAAAAACATATCAATTATTACTGAATAGATATTTTCTGCATATGTGATCTGTGAACAGAGGTAATTTTTTGCTTCTTCCATATTTGGATGACTCTTTTTCTTGCCTAATTGCTTTAGCTAAGACTTTGAGCACGATGTTGAATATAAGTGATGTGAGTAGGCATCCTTGATTTGTCCATAATCTTGGAGGAAAAGCTTTCAGTTTCCATTGTTGAGTATGATGTTAGCTGTGATCTTTTCATATATGGCTTTTATTATGTTGAGGTGGTTTATTTCTGCTTCTAGTTTAGTGTTTTTATTATGAAAGAGTGTTTAGTTTTGTCAGATGCTTTTTCTTCATCAATTGAGGTATTTCCTTCCCCTTCATTCTGTTAATGTATATGACACTGATTGATTTTCATGTTTTGAATCATCCTTGCATTCCACCTGATCATGGTATATAATACATTTAATGTGCTATTGAATTTGGCTTGTTAGTATTTTGTTGAGGATTTTTGCATCATTATTCATCAGGAATATTAGTCTGTAGTTTTCTTGTTGTGTCTTTTTCTGGTTTTGCTATCAGGGCAATGCTGGCATCATGAAATGAGTTGGAAATGTTCCCCCCTATTTAATTATTTGGAAGAGTTTGAGGAGGATTGGTGTTAATTCTTTAAATGTTTTGGAGACTTTTCCCATGAAGCCATCTGGTCCCAGACTTTTCTTTGTTGGGATCTGCTTTTATTTCTTGATTAATTGACTTTAAATTATTCTCGATTCTTCTAAGATGAGGATTTAATTCACTTATGCTGTCCTTAATCTCTCATATCTCTTCATCCCGAAGTTTGAAACATTGTAATTAGTTCTTTTATTAGTATCTTTGCAACTGTAAATAAAATGTTTCTTAGACATTATACTTTAAATCCCTACTGTGTAAGATAAGGATAGTAGGGCCTTTATCCATTTCTCCATCTTGTCTTTTCTACTCCTTCACTTCCATTTTACCTTTTCTTTTGTGTTTGACCAGGTTGATCACATAACATTTACGTTCTGTTATGTAATGAGATTTAAGACATTCAGTCTTTTCGGTAGGTTGATTCTAAAAGCTGAACAAAATAAATTACAGTTAATCATTGAGCTGTTTATTTTCCATGGGTACAAAGTTATGATAATGGAACTCAAAAAATAAAATATGTGATGTCAAGGTAAGGTTGGTTATCTTTACTTACAGTTCATAAGTTTTTTTTCACAGTCATGCCACTAGTTTGCCTTATATTCTGACTATATTCTCATTAGTTTGCTTAATATTGTTCATCTTTCCCCACTACAGTCTGTAATTGCCTTTTTCTTCTTGGTCAAAATGTTTCCTGCTTGAATCACAATATCTGTTATTTGTTGGATGGAATCCCTGGTTTTCCTGGAGACATCCCTTTTAGAGTTGTCCTACTTTCTTCTTCAGTCTTCATGGGTTGGAAGCCTGCTGTATTTCTGTCATTCTGAGATACTCCTTCACTGCATTTCTGGGTTAGACTTACTGCCTCTTAGATATCACATCTGTCTTTTATGGCGTTCTCCTCCTTTTTGCTGGAGTATATTCTAAATTAACTTCAGTTTACAGGGTACTTAAGATGTAAACATTCTTGCATGCCTGAACATGGATTTTTCGCCTCATTCATAATTGCTTGATAGTTTGTCTGGGTGTAGAAATTTAGATTCAGATTAAATTCCTTTAGAACTTATGGGTTTTTGCTCTGTTGTGTTTTAGATCAAGATGGTAGGAAGTCTGGTGCTACTCTTGAGTCTTGTTACTTTTTAATGACCCTTTCCCCTTGTCTTTGGAAGCTTTAGTATCTTATCTTTGTCTTTGTAGTTCTGGAATTTTATAGTTACATGTCTAGGTATGAGTTCTTATTATTCTATCTGAACGCTCTGGGGTAGGTAGGCCCTTTCAGTTGAAATGCAGATGTCTCCCTCCAGGTATGGGAAATGTTCTCCATTATTTTTTGGTAATATTTCTTGGTTTTCTATGTTCTCCCACTTTGGAATGCTCACCAGCAGAATTTTGGCTTTCTGGTTTGATCCTTATGTCTTTTATCTCTTCTCATGTTTTCTGTCATTGCCTTTTTATTCTGTATTCTGACAGATTTCTTCAACTATGTGTTCCTACTTTTCTGTGAATGTCTGTAACCAGATTGTAAGTATTCCAGTAGCTTTGCTTATTTTTTGTTCATATCATTTCAAGAGGCAACATGGTATAGTAGTTAAAAGCATATACAATGGAACTGGACTGCCAGACTGTGTGAGTTAAGTTTCCAGCTCCATCACTTAATAACCATGTGACCTTGGGTAAGTTATTTAACCTCTCTGTGCTCAGTTTCTGAACTACAAAATGAGGATAATAACTACTTTGTGGGCAAAGGAGTTCATATTTGTAAAGCATTTATAACAGTTCTTGGTGTAGTAGAAGCTGTGTCATTGTTTGTTTAATATGTAGCATTCTGTTTTTGTTGTATTGAATGCAGTGTCTTTAGGAGTATCTTAAAGATATTTTGTTTTTTATTCTTTTCTTCTGTACCCTGAATAATGTATGAGTCTTCTGGGGTTAGTTGATCTACTTATTTATCTTGGTCTTTTTCTAGCTGTGGTTTTTACTTATATGACTAGAAATTATTATTGTTGGTTCATGTATATTGCCACCGGATTATCTTGATTATTTTAGGTAGCTATGGTGGGGGGGTTTTCTCGTATAGGTGGATTTTTTTTCCAATTGCCATCTCTGTTTGAAAAGACTGGTTGGTGATTCTTTGTACATAGATGGAGTGTCTTGTCTGCTGGCAAGTTTAGTTTTAGAGCCTAAGAGCAGGGAACCTATTGCTGTTTTCAGGAGCTTTCTGGTTGTCATATTGACATGAGCTCTGTGGACACTAACATCCATCTAGTTTCTTTCTGAGCAGTTTGCTAAATTTCTGCTAGATTTCTTTAGAAAAGAGTGGTGCAGTTTTGGGCTTAGGTGTGATGCTGGCCTTGCTTAGCCAGGGAAGGGGTGCAGAGAAAGGAGACAGGTAAAGCTTTTTCCTAGGTCGCTTGTATTCAGCCTCTGTATCTGCTAACTCTAGAGGCTAGAGTCTCAGGACAATTGACTCAGAACTCCACTGTAGTCCCTTTATGTGAATTTTGCATGTGCTTAACCTGTTAATACACTTGGATCTGCTTTCTGCTCTCCAGAAATCTACTGTATCATTTCATCTCTTCATAACTTCCTTCTCCATTGTTTTAATTGTTTTATAGATCTTACTTTTTGTTCTTCTGTGCTGTCTTACCAGTAGGCTTTCCAAAGGGAAGAGAGGCAAAACTGAGTGTTTGTCATTATCTCTTTCATTCTTCAGGTTTTCTTGAAAGAAAGAAAGAAAGAAAAGAATGAAAGAAATTGTCACTTCACCCCTAAGTAATTCTATGTTTCTTTAAAAAATAAGGATATTTTCTTACATAAACTCAGTATCATTACTACATCTAACCAAATTAACCATAATTTCTTAATATCATATAATGCCTAGTCCTTATTCAGATTTTTTTCAATTGTTTCAAAAATACTTTTTGATATTGTCTGAATCAGGATTCAAATGAGGTACTAACAATTGGTTGTAATGTTTCGAGTCCCTTTTTTTTTTTTTTTTTTTTTTGCTGTACGCGGGCCTCTCACCATTGTGGCCTCTCCCGTTGCGGAGCACAGGCTCCAGATACGCAGGCCCAGCGGCCGTGGCACACAGACCCAGTCGCTCCACGGCATGTGGGATCCTCCCAGACCAGGGCACGAACCCGCATCCCCTGCATCGGCAGGCAGACTCCCAACCACTGCGCCACCAGAGAAGCCCTTGAGTCCTTTTTTTTTTAAGAGTACAATTTATTTGGAAGAAGAGTGTTATCAGTTTGTAGATCACCTTTGATATAAAATGTTTGCCACAAGTATGTATTACACAGTAATGCTCCAATTTCTTAACAATGAAAAATCTTCCTCAAATAACACGTACTTTGTTGTAATGGAAAACATATACAACAGTATACAGATTAGAATAATCTACTGATCACCCAGCTTTAATAACTATCAACTTAGAACCTGTCTTGTTTCGTCCATACCCTCACCCATGTACCCTCTCCTAAAGCTATTTGAAGCATATTCCACATATAATTCATTGTAAATATTTCTAAATGTAAATGTAAATATTTCTGAAACTAAAGGCTCTGAGGCTTTTTAAAATTTAGGACAGTTAACAACCCCCCACCCCCTTTTCCCTCCATGTTGAAGAAACTAGGTCAGTTGTTCTGTATAATATTTCACATTCTAGATTTATCTGATTGCTTCTTCCTGATGTCATTTTACTTATTCCTTTTCTGTATTAATTTAAACTGAAAGTTTGATCTAAAGCAGTGTTTCTCAACCTTTTTCTTTCTTTTTTTTTTCTTACTCCTTTAAAGGCCCTTTTTAGACATTTTTTTTTCCTTTATTGTCTGCTCTTTGAAACCCAAGAATAGATACAGCACTGTGCTTTGGAGGGCAAGAAACCATTTTAATATACTACTATTGAAGATATTTTTCACCCCTGGGTGTGACATTGCTACTGTTAAGAATATACAATATAAAGGTTTGATAGATTCCAGCATGACTCTTTTACACAAGAACATTTTATAAGTAGTACTGTATACTACATACTTCATTACATTGGGAGGTACGGTACGTAATGTCTGTCTCACTTTTGGAGATGGTAAGATTGATCAGTTGCACTCATTTGGTGACAGCATGATCTGTTGTGCAGTTCACGATCACTTTTTCTCCTCATGGCTTTAAAATCCATTGATGATTGTTGCCCATCTATTTATGTAATTTCTTTTTGTTCTTATTAGCTAAAATTCTTTGAAGGACTACCCCTCACCAATTAGGTCTCTTTGGTTACCTTGAAATATAGTTTGATAGGACAGACAAGAAAAATGCTTTATCAATTACCTTTTACTTACCAAATTTTTTTTTTTTTTTTTTTTTTTTTTTTTTTGGGGTCGGGGGGCCTCTCACTAGCTCCGGACGCGCAGGCCCAGCGGCCATGGCTCACGGGCCCAGCCGCTCTGCGGCATGTGGGATCCTCCCGGACTGGGGCACGAACCCGCGTCCCCTGCATCGGCAGGTGGACTCCCAACCATTGCGCCACCCGGGAAGCCCTACTTACCAATTTTTGATTAACCCTTAGTATACCATCAATATCCATTGGATTTAATTATAGACTTTTTGATTTCTTTAAGCATTCCAACTATTTATAAGAACTAGTATTTCATGATTATTATTCTTTGAGGTCTCCTAAAGAACAAAACAAAATGTACTTTAAAAAATTGAATAAATCTCTATCTTTCATTAATTATATTCTCTTACCTTTAAACATTGTGTGTTTCAACATTTTAAGATTTGTTTTATCATGACTCACCAGTTATTGCTATCTTTCCTTAAAAGATAACATGAAAGTAGAAGAATAATGGAATCGTGTAGAAGGGTGATAGAATATGGAAAAGTTTGTCGCTATTGCATCATTTTTTTCAGTCTGATTTTTGTATTGCCCAAGTTATTACATCATCTTTCAAGAAGTTATTAAAGAAGCCTGGAGACACTATTTTTGTAGGCTGCTTTTAGTTTTCATTGAACACAGTTGAGAATTCAGAAACTTTCATTTCTGCCCATAATGGCAAAGAGAAGAAAAATCACAGCAGAAGATGTTTCACATCTCTTCGACAAATCAGCTGCTGAGTGCAAAGAGAAATTGTAGCACTCCAGGCTCTACACTTGCATTATCCAATAGAAATATAATGTGAACCACAAATGAAGCCACATGCATTGTTTAAAATTTACCTTAAAAAAGTAAGCAAAGAAAATGGTGTCATTGAGTCTGAAGTCAGGGAGCCAGATTCCTCCAGCTTCGTTTTTCTTTCTCAAGATTGCTTTGGCTATTTGGGGTCTTTTGTGTCTCCATAAAAATTAAAAAAATTTTTTGTTCTAGTTCTGTGAAAAATTGCTGATTTGATAGGGATTGCATTGAATCTGTAGATTGCCTTGGGTAGTATAATCATTTTGACAATGTTGATTCTTCCAGTCCAAGAACATGGTATATCTTTCCATCTGTTTGAGTCCTTTGATTTCATCAGCATCTTATACTTTTCAGAGTACAGGTCTTTTGTCTCCTTAGGTAGGTTTATTTGTAGGTATTTTATTCTTTTTGGTGTGATGGTAAATGGGATTGTTTCTTGCATTTCTCTTTCTGATCTTTCGTTGTTAGTGTATAGAAATACAACAGATTTCTATGTATTAATTTTGTAACCTGCAGCTTTATGAAATTCATTGATGAGCTCTAGTAGTCTTTTTTGTAGCATCTTCAGGATTTTCTATGTACAGTATCATGTCATCTGCAAACAGTGACAGTTTAACTTCTTCTTTTCCAGTTTGGATTCCTTCTATTTCTTCTTTGCTTGCCATAGCTAGGACTTCCAAAACTATGTTGAATAAAAGTGGCAAGAGAGGACATCCTTGTCTTGTTTCTGATCTTAGAGGGAATGCTTTTAACTTTTCACCATTGGGTATGAGGTTAGCTGTAGGTTTGTTGTATATGGCCTTATTATGTTGAGGTATGTTCCCCCTATGCCCACTTTCTGGAGAGTTTTTGTCATAAATGGGTGTTGAATTTTGTCAAAAGTTTTTCCTGCATCTAGTGAGATCATGTGGTTTTTATTCTTCAGTTTGTTGATGTGGTGTATCACATTGATTGATTTGTGGATATTGAAAAATCCTTGCTTCCCTGGTATAAATCCCACTTGATCATGGTGTATGATCCTTCTGTATTGCTGGATTCAGATTGCTAGTACTTTGTTGAGGATCCTTGCGTCTATGTCCATCAGTGATATTGGTCTGTAATTTCCTTTTTTTGTGGTGTCTTTGTCTGGTTTTGGTATCAGGGTGATGGTGGCCTCATAGAGTAAGTTTGAGAATTTTCCTTCCTCTGCAATTTTTTTGGAACAGTTTCAGAAGGATAGGTGTTAGCTCTTCTGTAAATGTTTGATAGAATTCACCCGTGAAGCCATCTGGTCCTGGACTTTTGTTTGTTGGGAGTTTTTACTCACAGTTTCAGTTTCAGTACTTGTGATTGGTCTGTCCATTTTTTCTATTTCTTCCTGGTTCAGTCTTGGGAGATTGTACCTTCTAAGAATTTGTCATTTCTTCCAGGTTGTTTGTTTTATTGGCATACAGTTGCTTGTAGTAGTCTCTTATGATTCTTCTTATTTCTGTGGTGTTAGGTGTAACTTCTCCTTTTTCATTTCTAATTTTATTGATTTCAGTCCTCTCCTTTTTTTTCCTTAATGAGTCTAGCTAAAGGTTTATCAATTTTGTTTATCTTTTCAAAGAATCAGCTTTTAGTTTTATTGAACTTTGCTATTGTTTTCTTTGTCTCTGTTTCATTTATTTCTGCTCTGGTCTGTATGATTTCTTTCCTTCTACTAACTTTAGGTTTTGCTTGTTCTTCCTTTATTTGCTCTAGATGTAAAGTTAGGTTGTTTATTTTAGATTTTTCTTGTTTCCTGGGGTAAGATTGTATTGCTCTAAACTTCCCTCTTAGAACTGCTTTTGCTGCATCGCCTAGGTTTTGGATCATTGTGCTTTCATTTTCATTTGTCTCTAGCTATTTTTTGATTTCTTCAGTAATCCATTGGTTGTTTAGTAGCATATTGTTTAGCCTCCATGTGTTTGTATTTTTTACAGTTTATACTACAAAGCCATAGTCATCAAAACAGTATGGTACTGGCACAAAAATAGAAATATAGATCAATGGAACAGGATAGAAAGCCCAGAAATAAACCCATGCACCTCTGGTCAATTAATCTCTGACAGAGAAGGCAAGACTATACAATAGAGGCAAGACAGTCTCTTCAATAAATGGTGCTGGGAAAACTGGACAGCTGCATGTAAAAAAAATGAAATTAGAACATTCTCTAATACCATACACAAAAATAAACTCAAAATGGATTAAAGACCTAAATGTGAGACTGGACACTATAAAGCTCTTAGAGGAAAACATAGGCAGAACACTCTCTGACATAAATCACAGCAATATCTTTTTCGGTCCATCTCCCAGAGTAATGGAAATAAAAACAAACAAATGGGACCTAATTAAACTCAAAAGCTTTTGCACCATGAAGAAAACCATAAACAAAACGAAAAGATAACCCACAGAATGGGAGAAAATATTTGCAAATGGTGTGACTCACAAGGGATTAGTTTCCAAAGTTTACAAACAGGTTTTGCAGCTCAATATCAAAAAAAACCAATGCAGTCAAAAAATGGGCAGAAGACCTAAATAGACATTTCTCCATAGAAGACATACAGATGGCCAGGAGGCACGTGAAAAGATGTTCAGCATTGTTAATTATTAGAGAAATGCACATCCAAACTACAATGAGATATCATCTCACACCAGTCAAAATGGCTATCATCAAAAAATTCACAAACAGAAAATGCTGGAGACTGTGTGGAGAGAAGGGAGCCCTCCTACACTGTTGGTGGGAATGTAAATTGGTGCAGCTGCTATGGAGGACAGTATGGCGGTTCCTTAAGAAACTAAAAATAGAGCTACCATATGATCATGCAATCCCACTCCTGGGCATAATACCTGGAGGAAAACATGGTCTGAAAGGATACATGTACCCCAGTGTTCATTGCAACGCTGTTTACAATAGCCAAGACATGGAAGCAACCTAAGTATCCATCAACAGACAAATGGATAAAGAAGAAGTGGTACATATATATAATGGAATATTACTCAGCCATTAAAAAGAATGAAATAATGATATTTGCAGCAACATGGATGGACCTAGAGATGGTTGTACTGAGTGAAGTAAGTCAGAGAAAGAGAAATATTGTGTGATATTGTTTATATGTGGAATCTAAAAAAAAATTATACAAATGAACTTATTTGCAAAATAGGAACAGACTCACAGACTTAGAGAATGAACTTATGGTTACCAGGGGGGAAGTGGCGGGGGAGGGATAGTTGGGGAATTTGGAATTGACATGTATATACTGCTATATTTAAAATGGATAACCAACAAGGACCTACTGTGTAGCGCAAGGAACTCTGCTCAATATTCTGTAACAACCTAATTGGGAAAAAAATTTGAAAAAGAATAGATGCATATATATGTATAACTGAGTCACTTTGTTGTATACCTGAAACTAATACAACATTGTTAATCAACTATACTCCAATATAAAATAAAAAGTTAAAAAAAAAAAGCAAATGGTGTCATTGAGGAAAGCAAGAAATTCCTTTTAGGAATTCACACTTTGGGGGACAAACTTTGATGGATTGCTTCTGTCTCTTCTTTGGACCCAGTCAGATAAATTCTCTCCCTTCCTCATCTCCTCTGCATTCACCCCAAAGAGGCCATGTTTCTCATGGCTCTGCCTGGCTCGTTAGTAGCTCAGTTAGTAGCTCAGTAACGTACTACCTTGGGTTTGCTTTGTCTCCTTATATGTCTTTCTTCCCTTTCACTTATTCACATCCAGGCATTGAACCCTCCCTTTCCAAAGTGTCAGTTTGTCCCTATGCCTCAGGCCACCTTTTTGAGGTGAAATAGTGGCTTCCAAACTTCTTTGACCACAGCCTATAGTAAGAAATATGTTTTATGTTGTGACCCAGTACCCACACACTCAATAAACACATACCTGAAACAACAGTTTCAGGAAATAACCTAACCATTACTAGGTGTCCTGTACTTTGACTTTTTCTTCTATTTCGTTTCATTTAAAAAAATGCTTGTTATACCCCCTGTATTGCTGGACCAAAGTGTAGGAACGTTTATAATTTTGTTAATATATTGATATATTGTCCTCCATAAGTCAGCACCTATTTCTACTCCCACCAGCAGTGCATGAGAGTAATGCCAAAACTGATATTATAAATGCTTTGAAAATTCTGCCTTTAGAGTATGTGACTCATCAATGTCCTCAAACTTGTTCCACTCCTGTCTTGCCTGGGGATAGAGTATCTTGTGCATTAACTCAGCTCCTTTTTCAGTAGTAGTGGGAGAGCGAAAAAGAAGACTGTGGGTTAGTTGAACACTTTAGGATTCCATCCTGATTTATTTATAATGTTTTGATTGTATCTCTTTGGATAGCCTTTTTGTGGTTGTTCTAGGTACTTTATGTATAGGTAACTTATTATAGTCTACTGGTTAACTCCCTTTACCCACCCCCTCCATTTCTAATTTTCTCTATATATTGAGAACCGTATCACACAGTGTTAATAATTTCTGCTTAAATCATCAAAAATAATATAGAAGACTTAGGAGAAGGAAAAGGCTATTGTATTTACCCATATTCTTCCTCTTTCCAGTTTTTCCCTCCTGATTTTCCAATATTCCTTCTTTTATCATTTCCTTTCTGTTAGAAGAACTTCCTATAGTCATTCCTTTTTTTAAGGCAGGTCTACTGATGACACACTCTCTTAGTTTTCTGTCATTTGTGGATATTTTAATCTCCCTCTCTTTCCTGAAGGATATTTTGTCTGGATATAGAATTCTGGGTTGGCAGTTCCTTTCTTTCAATACTTGAAGAATGCTTCTGGGCATCAAAAATATGAATAGATATTGAAATTCAGAATGTTTATTATGACCATAATGGTCTAAGTGTTAACAGAAAAACTTTTTTTGGAATTATAATTACTACGAGTATACCATAAATGTATTATTGATTTTATTATTAAACAATTACTAGATGTAAATATATCTTTTCAGAGGGGACTTTTCTTTTCATGGAATTTATGTATCCATAGATGAATATTATGTATATGTTAAAATGAGACTGGTTTCAGTGGAAATTAATAGTAAAAAGAAAAGATGTTGGGTCACTAATAAGTGTGAAGTTTACAAAACACTTATGCTTTTGTTAAGTATATCATTTATAGTAGGATTTACAGTATATTCCTGCTAAACTAATCTATATGTAATATGTCCATATAGGAATGAAAAACAAGCAGAGAAATGCATGGAATGTGACAGTGTAAAGACTTGTCCCAGTTTTTTAAAAAATATGGATTTACTGTGTGCAGTATTCTTTTCATAAAAGTTAATAAAAATGTTTCTCCATAAGTGTTCAAGAGAATATAAAACACTAACTTAACTTTGATATGTGTTATGTTTACTTGAAGATATGATGTTAACTGAAGTAAGGGATCTTTTCAACTGTTTGAAATCATGTAAAATATCTTCACATCACAGACACAAGACACAGGTGATTGATGGAATGTACTAATTTCTTTCTCATTTCTCTGAGAATGGTGAAAGTACAGATGTTGAATTCTAATTTAAGATGCTTCCCAGATCTTGAGTTCTAAATAATTCTATATAAATTATGTAAGGAGTCTCTGGCCACAAGCTTGTAACCTGGATGAACTAAGTTCTAGCTGTCTTCAATATTTATCATCACTGTTTTCGTTGGATTCTCTCAGATGAGCTTCTTAATCAGAAGGTGGTTTTTATTCTCACATCCTGAAGTTTTAACAGTGCATTGGGGCCAGGCCAGAATATCTGCTTTTTAATGTCATGTATTGTTCTTAACAGAGGTGTATGGGACAGGGAGAAATAAGACCACCTTGGATATATGGTACTTCCATTAGAGGATACTCCCTTGATATCAATATTTAAAATTATTCCTTTGGTGTTCTGGATGTTTCTACAGGGAAATGCATTGTAGTGAATTTTAGATGTGTAAGAGATACATCTTTCTCTTGTGAACTGGAAGAAGGAAGATACAAAATACACTGTAGGAAAGGAGAAAGCAGTATGATGCTCTGACCTTGATATTAGTTCTAGTAGCTGGTTGGTAATTATAGACATGAAGGATTTGGAAATTGATTCCCTAAAACCATCTGGTCCCTAATGTGAAGACTGCTGGATTAAGGTGTAATCTTTCTTCACTAGGTTATAGTCTTGAATCCTCTACTGTGTAATATTCATCTGCTTTTTATCGTTATAACTGTTTTGAGTCCCTTAAGGACCTTCATCATTGTGGGCTGATTACCGGTACTTTGCTGTGCTCTCTTTTCTCTTTTTCATTCTTCATGAGTGTGTTCCTCAGTGGAACAGATTTTTTTTTTAAATTAAGTTATACTTGACATACAACATTAGTTTCAGGTATACAACATGGTGATGAGATATTTTTATATGTTATGAAATAATCAGAACGAGTCCACTTACCTTCTGTCACTATACAAAGTTGTTACTGTATTACTGACTGTATTCCCATTACTTCCCCTTGACTTAATTTATAGCTGGAAGTTTTATACCACTTAATCCCCTTCACCTGTTTCATCCATCATCCTCTTCTCCCAGCAGTTTGTGCTCTCTGAGTCTGTTTCTGTTTTGTTTCGTTTGTTTATTTTTCTTGTTTTTTGGATTCCACATATGAGTGAAATAATTCAGTATTGGTATTATTATTATTTTTTAACATCTTAATTGGCGTATAATTGCTCCACAATGGTGCGTTAGTTTCTGCCCCATAACAAAGTGAATCAGCTATACATGTACATATATCCCCACATCTCCTCCCTCCTGCGTCTCCCTCCCACCCCCCCCATCCCCCCCCTCTAGGTGGTCACAAAGCACCGAGCTGATCTCCCTGTGCCATGCGGCTGCTTCCCACTAGCTATCTATTTTACATTTGGTAGTGTATATATGTCCGTGCTACTCTCACACTTCGTCCCAGCTTACCCTTCCGACTCCCTGTGTCCTCAGGTCCATTCTCTACATCTGCGTCTTTATTCTTGTCCTGCCCCTAGGTTCTTCATAACCATTTTTTTTTCTTTTTGTCTGACTTATTTCACTTAGCATGATATCCTCAAGGTCCATCCACATTGTTGTAAATGGCAGGATTTAATTCTTTTTTATGGTAGAGTATGATTTGTGTGTGTGTGTGTGTGTTGTGTATACACCACATCTTTGTTATCTGTTTATCTATTGAAGGACACTTAGGTTGCTTCTGTATCTTGGTTATTGTAAATAATGCTGCAGTGAACATAGGGACACATACATCTTTTCAAATTAGTGTTTTTGTGTTCTTTGGATAAATACCCAGAAGTGGAATTGCTGGATCATATTGTAGTTCTATTTTCAGTTTTTGGAGGAACCTCTATACTGTTTTCCATAATGGCTGCACCAATTTACATTCCCACCAAGAGTGCATGAGGGTTCCCTTTTTTAGTGGAGCAGTTTTTTATTCTTTCTCTTCCTCCTTCTTTTTTTTTTTTTTTTTTTTTTTTTTTTTTTTGAGAACCCACGTCCCCTGCATCGGCAGGCGGACTCTCAACCACTGCGCCACCAGGGACTCCCCTCTTCCTCCTTCTTTAACATGTATATATATTTTTTATTCACAATCCACTCCCCTCAGGTTTTAATTTTCCTCTATGCATCAGATTTTGTCTGTATGGTTGTTGATTTTTCATTCATTCAAAAAACTTAGGATATGTTACAAAAACATAATTGCCAGTTGTATTTCAATGACTGAAACTCCATGACAGCAGGAATTTGGTGTGTTTTTCCCCTAATCATTGGATATGTAGAACCTATCATAGTAAATGAATGAATGAGCATGAAACAAAATTTCCAGCTCTTTCTCTAACAGAGAAATAACCAAATTAATGTTTTAAAGTCTTTTGTTTTTGTTAATTAATCTTTAAAATAGTACTTTTCTGATTTAATGGTAATTAAAATGCTTTTAATATTGTGTTAAGTATCATTAACATTTCTGATAATTTTAATTGTTAATAAAAATTAATGACCATGATTGGGCTATTTCATAAAACCATACTGGAAATAAAGGTTTATAAAAGCACCTACCTCATAGGGATGTTGGGAGGATTGAATTAGTTAATACGTGTAAAGCACTTAGAACTGGACTTCACCCATAGTAAAATGCTTGGCAACTATTAATTTGTAACTGAGAATGGTGCTGAAACTGACTTCTTCCCCATCATTTTGCAGGAGGGCCCCTGATGGTCAGTTGATCAATTCATCCATTCATAGGGAGGCTGGCAGTTTTCCCTCAGGCCTTTGCAAAAGCCCCCTGAAAGGATCATCCTCCACAGGACTTTGACTCACCTTCCTTCCCAGGGGTCAACCTCTAAGACCCTTGAGGCTAGGGGACTGGGAAGAGCTTCAGAATGGCTAATATATTGCAGTCAAGTGGTGAGAGTTTAAAATGATCTCTGCCTGTTAGCCCTGTGTGACTGAGTGATGCAGGGCAAGTTGCTTCACTTCTTACTTTCCTCCCTTGCCCATCTCATCTCAGAGAATGACCTTCTCATCCCTTTTCTTACTCTGAGCAGCCATACTAGATTTCTTTTACTTGCACACAAACGCCATATCGTCTCCTACATGTGGCCCTTTGAACATGCCATTCCCTTCTAATGAAACTTGTTCTTTCTCTCCCCTCCCCTCTTGCTTTATTTGGTCAGACTCTACTCATGCTTGCATTAATTGCCTCTTTTTTAGGAAACCTTTCCTAACTAGTTCCCACTAGCCTGGTTTGTATCTCTGCCATGCTTTCCCTTCACATCATCATGATTCTTAAAGCCTTTCATCCCATTTGGAGTTGGCCTACAGACTGAGCTCCCGGAGGAATTGATGGAATCTGACATGTTCATTGCTGCATCCCCTATTCCTGGCACATAGGAAGCCCCAATTAATGCTGTATATGTGGATGGGAAATAATACTGGCGGTATTGTTACTTAGAATTTGGTTAACATTATTTCCACAGCTGCCCTTGTTTTACAGATTTTGTTTTTTGTTTTTCCTGTAAAGCTGCTGAAACTTAGAAGCTGATTTTGTCACAGTGTAAGATGCCTTTGGAAAATTCTGCATTCCTCTTAGATGAATCTTTACAACTTGGTGAGTTTCACTAGATATATTCAATCTTCATTTTGAGCTCAGAAGTATGCCTTCTCTTTTTTCTTTTCTTTTGTTCTTTTTTCTGTTTTCCCTTTCCCTTTCCTTTTCCTTTTCCTCCCCTCCCCTCCCCTTTCCTTTCCTTCTTCCTTCCCTCCCTCCCTCCCTTCTTTCCTTCCTTCCTTCCTTTTCTGTCTTAATTATTGGGTACAGTGAGGTTTACAGTCTCCTGGCAAGGCACATAGGACAGAGTATTATAAAAATATTTAGGACATGATCGGCTACCTTCTTTGATAGTTTTTATTTATCTTTAGATTTTTTATTCTTCAGAGGAATGAAACATTATTTATTGGTAAGGTAATTGATATCCAGATGTATTTTCTTTCAGCAATTCTTGAAATTTTTCAAAGTTACTACCTGAGAGTAAGAATTATAACTTGTCTTTTTTTGAGAGAAAGGTGATTTGCAAATGACTGAAAAGTAGAATAAGAATTATTTCCTGTCAGGTTTTAGGTTTAGAGATAAAGAAGCAGTTGACTGAGGTACAGAAGGGCCAGTCACCTACTGCATGTCTGCCTTACAAGCAAGTCTCTCCGTCAGGGGTCTGCACACCACCAAATCCAGCTTGCTGCCTGTTTTTGTATGACCCGTGAACTAATAATAGTGTTTACATTTTTAAATGGTTGGGGGAAAAAAATCCTGGAAGCAGAATACTATTTTATGATATGTGAAAATTATATGAAATTCAGGTTTTAGTGTCTGTGAATAAAGCTTTATTGGAATACAGCCACTCTTATTTTTTACATATTGTGTATGGCTGTTTTCAAGCTATAGTGGCAGAGTTAGGTAGTTGCATCAGAGATGTTAGGGCCCAGAAAGCCAAAAATATTTACTTTGTGACCCTTTACAGAATAGGTTAGCTGACCCCTTCTCTACCTGGGTAGAGAAGTATCTATAGATTGAGTGCAAAGTAAGAGATGAGTGGGGGAAAATTAGAGGGAGGTAAGAGTTGATACCAGCTCTCAGTGACTGACTTACACTTTTTTCGTGTCCTGGAAAGCATAATCCATATTCTCATTAGATTGACCTGTGTTACTGTTTTAAAATAGAAAATAAGAAGTTGATTCTCCTATTACTTTTCTTCTAAAAGGAATGGACATTTGTAGAAAGAAAATTAGTATAGTACTCTGTTTTTTACCAGGTTTTAGTGTTACCATAATAACTTAAGCAGACTATCCTCTAAATCATGAAGGATTAAAAGGAGCAGGTATCAAGCACACTAAAATAGTAGCTCATAATGCTTTGCTTAGCGATGCCCTCACAGGAAACAGCAGTGATAAAAATTAAGCCATAAATGAAAGTTCAACTAAGTTATGTTATTTAGGGTTGGTAAATTTCGTGCCAGCCACTGTGGTCATACGATTAACCCAAATTAATAGAAAATCGGTGTAAAATGTGTTAAAGAATAATAAAAAATAAAGTTAAGTTCTAGCTAAGCCTTAGAAAGCTATAGCTATTTAAAAATGAACTGCAAAAGTGACTTTAACAATTACTGATCACATGACAGCTAAGACCCCAAATGGGACTAGATAGCCCACTATGCTTAGCCCTACATGCAAATAATTATCATAACAAAATTATTTGCCGGAGTACTGCTAGCAATAGCTTAAAACTCAAGGGACTTGATGGTGCTTCATTCCCCTCTAGAGGAGTGTGTTCTCTATATAATCGATAAACCTCACCAACATTTGCTAATTCAGTCTGTATACCGCCATCTTCAGCAAACCCTGAAAAGGAATAACAGTAAGCATAATTATTATACATAAAAACATTAGGTCAAGGTGTAACTTATGGGATGGGAAAAAATGGGCTACATTTTCTAGTTCAAGAGCATATTTCTTATTATACAAAAGTTTTGATGAAGCTAAAAACCAAAGGAGAATTTAGTAGTAAATTAAGAACAAGAGTGCTTAGTTGAGTCAGGCCGTGAAGCATGCACACTCTGCCCATCACCCTTCTCAAGTATTAATAACTCTTATAACTTCTTAGCAAGTACCAAACATATGAGAGGAGATAAAGTCGTAACAAGGGAAGCATACTGGAAAGTGTGCTTGGATAAATCAAAGTATAGCTTAAACAAAAGCACCTAGTTTACACTCAGGAGATTTCAAAGTGTATGGATACTTTGAACTAAATCTAGCCCAAGCCTCCCACAAATTCAACTATTATAAGCAGATTGAATAAATCATTTACCCAATATTTAAAGTATAGGAGATAGAAATTAAAAGCTTTTTGGCACTATAGAGAAAGTATCGTAAGGGCATGAGGCAAGAAGCATTACAAGTAATAAAAAGTAAAGCTTCCCCCTTTTACCTTTTGTATAATGATTTAACTGAAATTTTTAACAAAGAGAACTTAAGTTAAATACCCCAAAGCCAGACGAGCTACTTATGTACAGTTTATTAGAACAAACTCATCTGTGTGGCAAACTTGTGAGAAGATTTATAAGTAGAGGTATAACAAGCCTGTTGACAGCTGCTTGTCCAGGAAAAGGATCTTAGTTCAACTTTAAAAACTATTCAAAAAATCATAAATTTTAATGTATTTTTAAATACTAATCTAAAAAGTTGCAGCTTTTTAGAAACAGGATACAACCTTATCTAGAGAGTTAAAAGCAGCCATCAGTTAAGGAAGCGTTCAAGTTCAACAACACATTTACCTTAATACCACCAATAAGTAAATCAACTCCTAGTTTAATACTGGACTAATCAATTAATAGAAGCAATAATGTTAATATGAGTAACAAGAAATATTTGTCCTTGCATAAGCTTATATAAGTAATAGATATCACTGGTAGTTAACAACAAATAAACCTAAGTCAATGTTAGATTATTTATTAAAATTACTGTTAACCTGACACAGGTATGCACCTAAGGAAAGATTAAAAAGAGTAAAAGGAAATTGGCAAATACAAATCTTGCCTGTTTACAAAAAACATCACCTCTAGCGTAACTACTATTACAGGCACTGCTTGCCCAGTGACATCTGTCACATGGCTATGGTATCCTGACCATGCAAAGGTAGTATAATCATTTGTTCTCTGAATAAGGACTTGTATGAATGGCCACATGAGGGTTTTACTGTCTTTTACTATTAATCAGTGAAATTGACAAAATAAGATAAGAAGACCCTATGGAGCTTTAATAACCGCCCGCCCCCCCCAAAAAAGGAACTAAACCATCAAGGGATAACAAAACTTTTATATGGGTTAACAGTTTTGATTGGGGTGACCTCGGAGAACAAAAAAGCCTCTGAATGATTAAAACTTAGACCGACTAGTCAAAATATCTTCACTTATTGATCCAAAAAATTGATCAACGGAGCAAGTTATGCTAGGGATAATAGCACAATCCTATTCTGGAGTTCATGTCGACAGTAGGGTTTAGGACCTCGATGTTGGATCAGGACATCCCAATGGTGTAACCGCTATTAAAGTTAAGTTTGTTCAACAATTAAAGTCCTGTGTGATATGAGTTCACACCAGAGTAACCCAGGTCAGTTTCTATCTATTACATATTTATCCCAGTATGAAAAAACAAGAGAAATAAGGTCTACTTTACAAAAGCGCCTTAAAACTAATTAATGATATAATCTTAATTCATTAAAACACCCTGCCTGAGAACAGGGTTTGTTAGGGTGGCAGAGCCCAGTAATTATGTAAAACTTAAACATTTGTTAGCTGTTCAACTCCTCTCCCTAACAAAATGTTTATAATTAACATTCTAACACTTATTGTCCCAATTCTTCTAGCTGTGGCATTCCTCACACTAATGAACGAAAAGTATTAGGTTATATACAACTTCAAAAAGGACCAAACTTCGTTGGACCATATGGCCTGTTACAGCCTATCGCCGACGAAGTTAAATTACTTACTAAAGAACCACTGCGACCAGCCACATCTTCTGTTTCCACATTTATTATCACATCCATTCTAAAAGTATCTAATAGTATATACCTTTTGTACAGTTTCTGGTTTTTTCTGTGTATGGAGATTACCTGTTATTTTTTAAGTGAAAGTACTAGTACATTACTTTGAAACTAGTCGGTGACTGACTCAGTGGAACAAAGCTAGTACGTACATTGGGGATGACGGTACATGTCCCTTTTGGAGTCAATGGGTAGATTGGAGGATACTCTTAAGGAGCTCTTCTGCAGTCTGACAGAGGCAAGTTAAGTTCTCTGTTAGGAGATTAAAGATCACGATTTCAGGATCTACCTTTTTTGTTCCTCTAGAACATTTCATAGTTTTGTCTTTGGACACATTTTTCACACTGCATCATAGTTGCTTCCTTTTCAAAATAGGAAAACATAATACTTTTCCTATCTGAAAGCAGGAATCTTAGGTTTACTAAATTATAAGTTTCTTAAGGGTAGGTACCATGACAGTTTTTTTTTTTGTTTTTTTTTGTTTTTTTTGCCGTATGTGGGTCTCTCACTGCTGTGGCCTCTCCCATTGTGGAGCACAGGCGCCGGACGCGCAGGCTCATCGGCCATGGCTCACGGGCCCAGCCGCTCCGCGGCATGTGGGATCTTCCCAGACAGGGGCATGAACCCGTGTCCCCTGCATCGGCAGGTGGACTCTCAACCACTGCGCCACCAGGGAAGCCCTAAGTTGATTATATATTGTAATTTTTTGACATCTTGAGGGACAGGATTTCGAAACCACTAATCCACGAATTACCAATATCAAAGAAACCTAGAAACCTCATTATAAAGCTTTAAAATGTATATATACTAAAGCCAGTCTTGGATCAGAAGATTTTTGTATTCTCATCTTAGTCTTCTGAAACTTTTCCTAACTCTTCCATTGAATCTCTTTTTTTAATGAAACTTCCCTATATAGTTTGCTTAAGAACCCAAGTTTTAAAATCTTATCTTGCAGAGTACCTTGTAAGCATAAGACAGTTTAAAAGGTATTTAGCTGAAGGAAAACTTTCAGATTAAAGGCGTCTAGGGAGATAAAATAGCTAATCCAATACATGACTCAGAACTGGATCCTGTACTAGAGGAGCCCTAAAGGACTTTATTTGCTCTCTTAAAAAAATAAACATTAATATTGTATAATTGTTAAATTTCCTGCAGTTAGTAACTATCCTGTGGTTATTTAAGAGAATGTCTTTGTTCCCAGGCTGTACACATTTAAGTAATTGGGGGTAAAAGGACATGATATATGCAACTTACTCTCAAATGGTTCAGAAAATGTGTTTATCGGTATGTAAAGAAAATGATGCACGTGTTAACAGTTGGCAAACTGGATAAATTATATGTAGAAGTTCTAATCCTAATATCATAGTTAAATATCTATTAGTAGAACTTAAAAAAAACCTTAGGTATAGTTAATTAAATTTTCATCTATCCTGTACTTTTCTTTAATGTTCACTTTGGCTTGTTTCATTAAAAATCTATTAAGTTTTCCCTTAGCTCCATAAATATGCTTTGTTTGTTTTTAAAAGAGATCTGTTTTTATTGTCTTAAATATTTTGAAGGAAATTCAAGAGTAAGGATCTATTATAGGGTTTTTCAAACTGGTATAAAGAATTGCAGACTTTTTTTGAACATTTACTTTGTGGTACACATTATTTTCTAAGCGCTTTACATTTAATAATTCATTATATTTCACAACAACCTTATGCTTACTTACACCATGCCTTGATTTGCTTTTTTTTTTTTTTTTTTTTCGGTACCTGGGCCTCTCACTGTTGTGGCCTCTCCCATTGCGGAGCACAGGCTCCGAATGCGCAGGCTCAGCGGCCATGGCTCACGGGCCCAGCCACTCTGCGGCATGTGGGATCTTCCCGGACTGGGGCACGAACCCGTGTCCCCTGCATCGGCAGGCAGACTCTCAACCGCTGCGCCACCAGGGAAGCCCTGATTTGCTTTTTTCAAGTTTAGCTAAAACTGAGCTTAGATGCTAAGCCTCAGAAGCTTTGAATTTTCTTCTTTTTTTCCAAATACAAACTGTGGGAACTGGTGACCTGGAACTTAATATAGAAAATTGATTATATTTACATTAAGAAAAAAATATCATCTTAGAATTATCTAGTTTGTGAACATGAGATAGGTCTAACTTCAAGGTAAACTTTTGCCGTCATAATGTGGGAAGGATCCACATATCAAAACTGTCAGTAATAATCCAGGAAAAAGTAAATAATGACTTTAGTACCCAAGTAAGAGGCAGATTGATATAGAAACCTAGTTCTACTAGACTTCAATTTCACCAAGTAAAATAACCAAAAAATTAAAAATAAAATATCAAGAGACTGATATAGTATTGCTAACTTTTAAAATGTTTTATATTGAATTAAAACATGCATATTATACAGTGCATAAATACTGAGTGTCATTTTGATGAAATTTTATGAAGTCAACACTCGTTTAACCAATACCAAGATCAAGATATAGAACATTTTCATCAATCCAGGAGCCTCCTTCATGCCCCCTGACAGTCATCACGCACTCCCAAAGGTAACTATTATTCTTGCTTGATTCACTATTCATTAGTATTGTCTATTTTTGAACTTCTTTTGGCTTTTTATGGTCAACATCTTGTTGATGTGAGTCATTCATATTGATTCATATAGCAGTAGCTCATCCTTTTTCATTGCTTTGTAATACTTCATTATATGTATATACCAAAATTATTCATCCATTGTACTGTTGATGAGCATTTGGTTTACTATCAGTTTTTGGCTGTTATGAACAATTCTGCTGTGAACATTCTTGAACATTTCTTTTGGCACATATGTATGCATTTCTGTTGGCTAAATATCCAGTGGTGAAAATGCTGGGTCAGGGTATTTGGCTGTTTAGCTTTTGTAAATGCTCCTAATGGTTGAATCAGTTTACGCTTCCACCAACAGTGTACATGAATTCTTGTTGCTCTTCATCCTCAATAACACTTGAAATTATTAGTGTTTCAAATTAATAACTCTTCTGCAGTGTATGTAGTGAAATTTTATTGTAGTTTTGTTATTCCCTTATAACTTAAAAGGTTAGCACATGTTTACATGCTTACTGACCCTTTGGATATCCTTTTTTGAGAAATGCCTGTTCATGTTATTTGTCCATTTTTCTATTGTGTTGTCTGTCTTACAGATTTGCAGAAGTTCTTTATTTCTAGGATAAGTTTTTGTTGGATTAAGTATTGAAGTTATCTCTTCTACTTCTTCACTCTTTCAGTAGTGTGTCTTAAGATAATTTCTTAATTTTAATGAAGTCTATTTTATCAGAGTGTTCTTTTATGGTTAGTTTTGTGTGTTTTAAGGATTCTTTGTCTATCTCAAAGCCAAGAAGATACTATACTATGTTTTCCTCTATAAACTTGAGTGTTTTAACTTTCACATTTAGGTTTCTGTATGATGTGTGGTAGGATTCATGGTTTATTTTATATTCCATTTGGAAATCCATTTGGTCCAGCATTATTTATTGAAAAGACTGTCCTTTCCTACTGTAATGCAGTAGTAGTGCCTTTGTTGTAATTCAGGTGACTTTATTTGTGGGTCTGTTTTTGGACTCTGTTTCTGTTCCATTGGTCTGTTGTTGTACCAGTGCCATACACTTTTAGTTATTATAGCTTTAAGTTCTCCAACTTTTGTACTTAAAAATTGCCTTGGTTCTTCTTGGTCCTTATGAATTTCAATAAAGATTTTACACTCAGCCTGTCAGTTTCCTAAATGAGTAAATAAATAACAAATCCCTGCTTAACATTAAGCAAGTTAAATATTATTTATTATTTCATATTATTATTGTCTAGTTTAATGTTGAATCTGTAGATCAATTTGGATATATTAAATATCTTTCCATATTGAGACTTTCAATATGTTAACCACAGTATATCTCCATATATTTAGGTCTTTTAAAATTTCTCTCAGAAATATTTTGTGTATAGAGGCCTTAGACATCTTTTATTAACTTAAAAGGTAATGATATTGTGGTGTGTGTTTTTTTTCTAAGTCCTTATAATTTGTACATTCGTACTAGAGTATTTACAGATGACATTGATATAGTTTTGGGGATTTGCTTCAAATAATACAAAGGAGGATGGGAAGGAACAGGGAAGGGGAAGAATAGATGAAACAAGATTGACCATGATTTGATAATTGTTGAAAATGGGTGATGAATATATGGGTTAATAATTATTCTTTTTTACTTTTGTGTATGTTTGAAATTTTCCATAAAAATAGGTTCAAAAATATGTATAACAACTGAAGATTGAAACACAAATATATAAGAATTCAGAAGTTTATAATAATACTTAAAAAAAAAACCCTCATTTTATTACTCTGAAAATCACTGGTAAATGAAAGAATCAACCATTTATTCTTCATTTCCTGTACAAATTTTATTCCAGGATAACCAAGTAGTTAAGAGGGAAAGTTTACTGTTATAGAAAAATCATAGACAATAACAAATGCTGGGAGAATGATAGGATTAGAAATTCACCACAGTGCAATTTCTAATAGAATTATGATCTAGATAATGATCAGTCAATGACTACTAAAGACTTTAGGTGAAAGTCTGTTGAGAAATGGATATAATACAATGCATAGGCCAAAATGGAGTATGCCTCTCTCTGACTGATTAGAACTAAATACTCTCAATAGAATACTAAAAGCAGCTATCTAAAGACTTTGAAAGTTAATAATAGGCAAATCGAGGGCTTCCCTGGTGGCGCAGTGGTTGAGTCCGCCTGCTGATGCAGGGGACACGGGTTCGTGCCCCGGTCCTGGAAGATCCCACATGCCGCGGAGCGGCTGAGCCCGTGAGCCATGGCCGCTGAGCCTGCGTGTCCGGCGCCTGTGCTCTGCAATGGGAGAGGCCGCAAGAGTGAGAGGCCCGCGTACCGCAAAAAAAAAAAAAAATAGGCAAATCGAGAAAGGAAGTCATAACTTGAAGACTAGCCTGTATAATGGTGAATATACCTTTTCTTTCTTTTCATGACCCAGCTTTGACCAAATGGTGGGCTGAATTAGGGAACTGCACAGTGGATGCAGCAATTTAGAGAAACCCCTATTTCTAGCCAGACAACAAGGAAAAGGAGTACCCCTTTTTTCCTTCCCAAGCCTGCCCTGAGACCATCTCTGCCTATAAAGTTACATTGCCAGGTAGCACAAGCACTTTAAAACTCTGAGAGAAAACGATTTCTCTGGTCAGAATATTTGGGAAAAAGGCCCCTGGAAACTGGAACATGCTGGGGAAATCTCACAGAGAAGAGAGCTGATGTGAGAGGAGACCCACAAAGGTCCCACCTTACTTATGAGCTACACATGCATGTACAGACCCAAAGGAACACAGCAAAGACAGAGAACTGACCTACAATATAAACCACTGTTCAAATCCCAGACTTGCCTCTGAGCAGTGCATGCAGAGGATAAAGCCAAAAAACATAGCAAAGACTTTGAAAACTGAGCTGACAGTGGTACTGCCATGCTAGAATGCAATATATAACTTGTAGTATAAACTTAAGCAAAAAAAACACCAAATTCTCCAGAAGATGTTTATAAAATCTAGTTTCATAACCAAATATTCAGAATGCCTAGGATATAATCCAAAATTACTTGACATACAAAGAAACAGGAAAATCTGACTTTTTTAAGAGAAAAGACAATAAATAGATGCCAACCCTGAGATAATTCAGATGGTGGAATTATCAGAAAAAGACTTTAAAGGCGCTGTTATATTATATCCATGGCCCATGAGACAAAAGTGAACATTTTTGAAGTGAATAGAAAGATAGTTCTCCTCTGAAATAAAAACCATATAAAAGGATCAAGTGATAACATCAGAACTGAAAAGTACGATATATGCAATACAAATTTACTGCATGGGCTCAATAGCAGACTTGAAGATACATCAATAGAAATCTCAAATTGTATCTTCTGTATCAAGGGTATGTCTCTGTTATGTAATACTTGTTAAGGTCAGGTTGTACCCTGTGAAGCCTGGTCATAGGCCTTCTGGCTGTGAATGAGCATGCCATATACATATCCTTTTTTATTCTTAATTACTCTTACTTGCATGCTGCAAATAAAATGTGTCTGTATCAAGGGAGTTCTATCTCCCTTGATACTCCACAGATTCAGATAGGATCTTGGCCTGTGATTTTCTCAGACCTTGTCATTTCAGGTAAGGATCAAGCAGTGAATCAGTGTGTTAAAAAAAAATAATAGTCAACTAAGGAACTTAATATGCTCATGTATTTTTGTTCATTTGAAAACTTTGAAAGTACATAGGTATAGAAAAGTGGGAATGGACAGTTATATATAAATCATATATTGCAAAATCTTACAATTTAAACAGAGTGAATTTTATCTTAAATATAAATGTAGTTATAATAATTTTAGTGAAGAAAATATAGTTCTTGGTGGTAGTTGTCTGAATAATCTGTGGTTCAGAATGCATCTAAACGTATTTGAACTAGTTTTCAGATGGTTGTGAACTTGCTTGACCTACTTGGCTGCACAAAAGCAACCTGGCAGTTTACTCAAGTTTTAATAGGTCAGAACAACTGTCTTTTTTATAAAGTGATTACACTGCAAGAAGAGGAATATTCGTGGCCTTGAAAATTGACATTTTTTGGTTGTAATTTATATGGATCTGGTGGCCTCATCGATGAGGTGTATGTCAAAACATTGTCATTATATTTATATGTATTAATTGTAAGTTATTAAATATTTCATGAGCTGACCCTAAACCTATTTTGTAATACTACTTAATCAAATTTCTTAACAGGTCCCTGTAGATTTATAGCACTAATAAAATTCTGTACTTCTTTTGGGTTGATATAATTCACTCGCTTTTTCTGGAGATCCATCTCAGAAATTTACATACACTTGCCTTTTAAAAACAAAACATTCCAGATCAGGAAACTTGCTCAAGCCTCTTAGATAGCCTCATCCACCAGAGGAGAGACAGCAGGAGCAAGAAGAACTACAATCCTGCAGCCTGTGGAACAAAAAGCACATTCACAGAAAGATAGACAAGATGAAAAGGCAGATGGCTATGTACCAGATGAAGGAACAAGATAAAACCCCAGAAAAACAAACCAAATGAAGTGGAGGTAGGCAACCTTCCAGAAAAAGAACTCAGAATAATGATAGTGAAGATGATCCAGGACCTCGGAAAAAGGATGAAAGTAATAAGGAAACACAAGCTTTAAATAACACAATAGACCAGATAGACTTAATTGATGTTTATAGGACATGCCACCCAAAAACAGCATATTACGCTTTCTTCTCAAATGCACACAGAACATTCTCCAGGATAGATCACATCTTGGGTCACAAATCCAGCCTCAGTAAATTTAAGAAAATTGAAATTGTATCAAGCATCTTTTCTAACTACAACACTATGAGATTAGAAATCAATTACAGGGAAGAAAACGTAAAAAACACAGACACATGGAGGCTAAACAGTACGTTACTAAATAACCAAGAGATCACTGAAGAAATCAGAGGAAATCAAAAAATACCTAGAGACAAATGACAATGAAAACACAACGATCCAAAACCTATAGGATGCAGCAAAAGCAGTTCTAAAAGGAAAGTTTATAGCTATACAAACCTACCTCAAGAAACAAGAAAAATCTCAAGTAAACAATCTGACTTTACACCTAAAGGAATTAGAGAAAGAAGGGGAAAAAAACCCCCAAAGTTAGCAGAAGGAAAGAAATCATAAAGATCAGAGCAGAAATAAATGAAATAGAAACAAAGAAAGCAATAGCAAAGATCAACAAAACTAAAAGCTGTTTCTTTGAGAAGATAAACACAAGTGATAAACCATTAGCCAGACTCATCAAGAAAAAGAGGGAGAGGGCTGAAATTAATAAAATTAGACATGAAAAAGGAGAAGTTACAACAGACACCGCAGAAATACAAAGCATCCGAAGAGACTATTACAAGCAATTCTATGCCAATAAAATGGACAACCTGGAAGAAATGGACAAATTCTTAGAAAGGTATAACCTTCCAAGACTGAACCAGGAAGAAATAGAAAATATGAACAGACCAGTCACAAGTAATGAAATTGAAACTGTGATTAAAAATCTTCCAGCAAACAAAAGTCCAGGACCAGATGGCTTCACAGGTGAATTCTATCAAACATTTAGAGAAGCGCTAACACCCATCCTTCTCAAACTCTTCCAAAAAATTGCAGAGGAAGGAACACTCCCGAACTCATTCAATGCGGCCACCATCACCCTGTTACCAAAACCAGACAAAGATACAAAAAAAAAAAAAGAAAATTACAGACCAATATCATTGATGAATACAGATGCAAAAATCCTCAAAAAATACTAGCAGACAGAATCCAACAACACATTAAAAGGATCATACACCATGATCAAGTGGGATTTATTCCAGGGATGCAAGGATTCTTCAATATATGCAAATCAATCAATGTGATACACCATATTAACAAATTGAAGAATAAAAACCATATGATCATCTCAATAGATGCAGAAAAAGCTTTTGACAAAACTCAAAAACCCATTTATGCTAAAAGCTCTCTAGAAAGTGGGCATAGAGGGAACCTACCTCAACATAATAAAGGCCATATACGACTAACCCATAGCAAATGTCATTCTCAATGGTGAAAAACTGAAAGCATTTCCTCTAAGATCAGGAACAAGACCAGGATGTCCACTCTTACCACTATCATTCAACATAGTTTTGGGAGTCCTAGCCATGCCAATCAGAGAAGAAAAAGAAATAAAAAGAATACAAATTGGAAAAGAAGTAACACTGTCACTGTTTGCAGATGACATGATACTATACATAGAGAATCCTAAAATGAAAAACATAGGAAGAACACTCTTTGACATAAATCACAGCAAGATCTTTTTTGATCCACCTCCTAGAGGAATGGAAATAAAAACAAAAATAAACAAAAACAAAAATAAACAAATGGGACCTAATGAAAGTTAAAAGCTTTTGCAAAGTAAAGGAAACTACAAACAAGAGGAAAAGACAACCCTCAGAATGGGAGAAGATATTTGCAAATGAATGAACAGACAACGAATTAATCTCCAAAATATATAAACAGCTCATGCAGCTCAATATTAAAGAAACAATCAACCCAATCCAAAAATGAGCAGAAGACCTAAGTAGACATTTCTCCAAAGAAGACATACAGATGGCCAACAAACACATGAAAAGCTGCTCAACATCACTAATTATTAGAGAATTGCATCAAATGTACCATGAGGTATCACCGCACACCAGTTAGAATGGGCATCATCAGAAAATCTACAAACAACAAATGCTGGAGAGGGTGTGGAGAAAAGGGAACCCTCTTGCACTGTTGGTGGGAATGTAAATTGTTACAGCCACTATGGAGGTTCCTTAGAAAAACTAAAAATAGAGTTACCATATGACCCAGCAATCCCACTACTGGGCATGTACCCAGAGAAAACCATAATTCAAAAAGACACATGCACCCCAGTGTTCTTTGCAGCAGTATTTACAATAGCCAGGTCATGGAAGCAACCTAAGTGTCCATCGATAGACGAATGGATAAAGAAGATGTGGTTCATACGTACAATGGGATATTACTCAGCCATAACAAGGAACGAAATTGGGTCATTTTAGAGATGTGGATGAATCTAAAGACTGTCATACAGAGTAGAGTAAGTTAGAAAGAGAAAAACAAATATCGTATATTAACGCATATATGTGGATCCTAGAAAAATGGTACAGATGAACCAGTTTGCAGGGCAGAAATTGAAACACAGCTGTAGAGAACAAATGTATGGACACCAGGGGAGCGAAAGCATTGGGAGGGTGGAGTGGTGGTGTGATGAATTGGGAGATTGGGATTGACATATATACTCTAATATGTATAAAATGGATAACCAATAAGAACCTGCTGTATAAAAAAATAAATAAAATTAAAAGAAAAACAAGAAATAACAAGAAAGTAATAATACCAGAGCAGAAAACAATTTCTTCTCTGAAAACCAGAAGGGGAGCTTCTGTCTTCTCAATCCTGAAAAAGAAAATTAAAAAAATAAAGCATTCCACAAAGGCTGGGATTGATCAATCTTGTTTTGACATTTGTTTGATACTTATAAATTATGCCATTTTTGTATATGGTGTAGCCCATTAAATAATTGTCCAAAAGGAAAGTATGCTCACATATTCATTTGGACGTTAAAACTTTTGCCATTCGGAATAGTATCCATATAGCTTGTTGCTTATAGCAATCAAGTTTGACCTTCAGTTGCAGTTGAACTCATGCAACTGGAATTCTCATCTACATTATTTTTCAATTCCCTTGAAGAAACATGAAAGGAAAAGATAGTTCAGATAGTTATGAACTTCTGAATGGTGATATAGTCTTTTATGTGTTGATAGATCAAATTATTTAACGTTTATCCCCAAAAGATAACTTTGTGTTCACCAAAGAGATTTCTTGGGTCATGGGATGTGGTAGGCAGAATAATGGCCTTTCAAAGATGTCCATATCCTAAGTTGCTGGAAACTGTGACTGTGTTAGGTTAAATGACCTTATAATGGGAAGATTGTCTTGGATTATCTGGGTGGGCCCAGTGTAATCAGAAGGGTCTTAATTAATAAGGGAAGAGGGAAGCAAAAGAGATGGCAGCCTGAGGAGGACTTGGTCTGCTGATGGATTTGAAGATTGAGGAGGAGATCCATGAGCCAAGGAATGCAGGCAGCCTCTAGAAGCTTGTAAAGGCAGGGAAACATTTTTCTGTTTAAGTTTCCAGAAAGAAATGCAGCCCTGCTGGCACCTTGAGTTTAGCCCAGTAAGACCTGTGTTGGACTCTGACCTACAGAACCGGGAGATAATAAATTTGTGTTGTTTTCTTCCATTAAGGTTGTAGTAATTTGTTACAGCAGTCACAGGAAACTAATACATAGTACCTCTGTTTAGTTTTCCACTAACATGCGTTTTACATGTTGATTAATTGAATCCTAATGTGAATGACAATGTGATTTCCTGCAAAGATCAATTTTAGTTTAGTATATTAAGAAGTCATTTGTGTTGATAATATGCTGGACACTGATGGGCAGACCTTTGTGTACCCGGGGATCTTTAGTTTCTCCTTCACAGGAATGGTGACATGTTTAGTGTGGCCAGAGAATAAGGAGTATGTATACAGTGAAGGTGGAGTGGGAGATGAGGCTGGAGAGAGAGAATGAAGCTAGAAAGGAAAATTGGTGTCTTATAATGTGGCAGAGCAAGTGATCTTCAGAAGCCGTGGTTTCCTTCCACCTGTTCTTTAATATTTGTATTATTTGTGCCTCTATTATTAATTGCTGTAAATAAGTTGGGATTATAAGATGTTTTTATTATCAGCTTGACTTTAGCCGTATTAGAGTTGTAAGCAGGTTGCATTTTGCCACAGAATGGCTCATGGAATGGCTTATCTATATGTTAAATATACAAAGGAATCAATGGCAAAAAGGAAGCCTAGAGTTTAGACAAACATGACAAAGAATTGTTTCTGATAAGGAATAATGAACAACCTGACCAACAGAGACTGTTACTATCTCAACCTGACCAACAGAGACTGTTACTATCTCTGATGTCCCCTGACCATCTCAGATAAACTTGCCTTGCTCCTTCGTACCTTTTATGGGATGAGAAACTGTAAGTGCTCAGCAACGATTAGGAGGCTAGGACAGGTTAAAAAAAAAAAAAAAGACATAGACATAAATAAATAAATTAGAGCTATATGGCCAGTTAGAAAAAAATGCTTGTGGTTTTTTTTTTTTTTTTTTGATGGGTTTGAATCAAGCAGATCACATGCTATCCTAGCCCTTGTGTGAGATTCAGAGGGATAAAGTGCTTGAAATTGAAAATATGGAGGGGGGCGTGTTATTATTGCTAATGGTGAATTATAGAGTAACTCCAGGGAAATGAGTGGGAGGTAAGTGCAGGATTGTTGGAGGAGAGGAGATCAGGGAACTGACTGGCCAAAATGTTGGGAGGATCATTTATGTAGATATCAAAATCAAAAACAACTACAAAAGAGGTATTGGAGGAGATATAGTCTGGGGGCATGAGATTCAAAGCTGGGGGATTTAGGGAGGGAGAGAATGAATAATTCAGAAATGACAATGAGGCCCTCACACCAGGGCCTTGACATATGAGACATGGGAGAGAAGAACAGCTATCACTTGAAAGGCCTGGAGATAGAGCAGAACTCCTGGAGGAGAGCAAGAGATCTGTTGGTGCAGGAAACATGAAACGAGTGTACAACAGCAATATTGAGGAAGTAGGATATTTTGCTAATGGTATACTGTGAGTTCCAGAGGACACAATGAAAGGATTTTGGAAATTGGGAAAGAAAGGGGAAAGGGGTCAATGTGGGGATATACGGAGTATATAGGGACGAGAGTCTAGGTGATGGGGGGTGACCTTAGAGTCTTGGGCCGCTCTTGGTGACTGAAATAAAAGGAAAGTAGGGCATAATGGAATTAGACTTGGTGGTTTCCTAGTTAGATTATTGTAAATATGGAGGGAGAGAGGGTTTGGGAAAGGCAGATTTATCAAGAGCAGCCAGAGATTTTAGACCTGTATTAAATTTCTGTTGTCATAGAACAAGAAACTTAGAAACTACCACAAACTTAATGGCTTAAAACAGTACAAATTTATTATCTTACTGTTCTGCAGCTTAGAAGTTCCACAAGGGTCTCATTGGGCTAAAAGCAAGGCGTCAGTAGGGCTGCATTCCTTTCTGGAAGCTTCAGAGGAGAATGTTTCCTTGTGTTTTCAAGCGTCTAGAAGCTGCCCCTATTCCTTGGCTTGTGGCTCTTCTTTCACCATCAAAACCAGCAACACTGCATCCTTCTGACTTTTCTGTCTCACAGCTCTCTGACCACAGCCAGGAAAGGTCTTCTGCTTTTAAAGGCTCATGTGATTACATTGGACCACCCAGATAATCCAGCATAAACTACTCATCTCAGAATCTTTAACCTTGATCGCATCTGCATAGTCCCTTTTTGAAACATAGTCACAGGTTTCAGGGAGTAGGGCGTGGCCCATTTAGTGGGGCCATTATTCTGCCTACCACAGGGTCCCGTCTTTCTTCCTGTGGACACTAGTGTGAGGCCTGGTGCAGGGTGGTATAGGTTCAGGGTTACGGTACATGGTTCAGTGTGTAGTTCACATTGAGACTCAGGCTTGGGCTCTTCCTGCAGCTTCAGATCTTTTATGGGGCTCATTTGAGGCTGGGGACAGTCTCAGGCCTCAGTCTCATCTCAAAAAAGGGTTAAGGTGCTCGTGTATTCTGTGGACCAGATCAGTCCACCACATGAAGAGGGAGCTCAGACATTATTTGAAGAAATACATTGGTTGAATAATTGCAGTAGTCTTGTGTGCCACTAAGAGAGCTGTATTAATTTTTCAGTTTTTGTTTACTTAATGAGGCTTCAAAAATACCTCACGTCTAGACATCTGGCAGTCTAGAATTTTGGTAGCATTTGATGTTTGTATTGAGCAAGCATCTTCTTTGGTTCTAAGAGGTCTGATTCATGAGACTTTGGTGTGAGGTGTGTTTCTTGTTCTTACTGTCAATTTTAAATTTAAGTTGGTCTTAGAAACTGCTGTAGAGTCAAGAATGTTTTTCATCTTGCTAATATTTTATATAGAGGTGGACTAATGTTCCCATTCAGTATTGAATAAATTGAGAACTGTTAAATTTCATCTTTACTCATATATTAAATAATTAATTTTAGAAGTATTTCAGTCTTTTTATACAAGTTAAAATTGTTCTCTTAGAAATACTTACCTTTTTAGCTATAATACAAAGAGTAATCTGCAGAAGCAAGTTTGAATTTTTCATAAATGGTGATAAATATAGTTAAGGACTGTTGGGTTTTGTATTATGCCAGTCAATTAAATTTCAGCACTACTTTTAATTAATGTTAATAGATCCATCCGTCCCAGAAAGATCTGTGATATCAGATTGAACTAACCTAAATTCCAAAGTAGGTCAGTGGGTCAATAGGTTATTAGGTTAGAAAAGGGTTTATTGTGGTTTCCATTTTTTAAGCCCAGGTTCTTGAGTTAAACCTTTTTAATGAATAATTTAAAAATTATCAATAATTAGATGAAATTTAAAGTTTTTTCTTTAAGTTACATGAACAGTACATAGGAAAATAGTCTCTGTTACTCATGTTTTTTAATAGTAATGTGTTACTTTGTTACTCATGTTTTGTTCTCTGGAATGGATAACATGCATCTTATGTTCTTATGGTAGCCAGGGCTCTAGTATTGGACAATTAAAAGAAAACATTCAAAAGCAGAAGTTAAGTTTTTCTGATTATAAAATAATACATGTTCTTGGAAAATTTTAGAAAGTGCTAAAGAAAAACTAAAACTGGAAAAAATCCATGAGCAAATTACTCAGGAATAACAACAGTTGGTACTTAAACATATTTGGATTTATGTTTGATACATTTTAATGCCACTGTTAACTGCTGTTGGATGTTTAAATCTTCCAAGCTTTACTATTTTAAATAATAGTGCAATGAATATAAAACTTTGGCTACATCTCTGATTATTTCCTTTGTTTTTCAAAATGAAATTACTAGGTCAAAGGACGTAAGTGCTTGAATTATTGACACTTCTCATCAAACTTTTTTTAAGAAAGGGAGTCCTAATTTACTCTCTTAAAGCATTGTTCAGTGTCTATTTCATATCTCCATCACCAAACTTATCAAACTGTTATTAAATGTAATAGACACTTTAGAGTCACTTTCTTCTCCACAGTGCAGTGTTGGCATTGTCAACTTCTTAAAGCACTCTTTTCCTTTAATTTTAGTGACAAATAATCCTTCCTGGCTTTCTTCTGTATCTTTGGTCCTTTTCCAGCTAGTTGATACTATTATTAACACTAATCATACTTAAAATTTATTGAGCATTTGCTGTTTTCTATATACTGTCCAAACGTGTAACATAGTCAATCCTCAAAAGAACTGTATGTGGTAGGTACTACTGTTATCTCCATTTTAGAAATGAAAAAAATGATGCACAGAGATTTAGTGACTAGTCTCAGACTCACAGCTAATAAAGGGGCTGATCCATAATTCACACCCAGGAAATGTTTCTAGAGCCATTTCTTTACATTGTTGCTCTGCCGCCTCCCCGTTTTACTAGCTACTCTTCTGCCTGTCTGTAAAATATTAATTTTTCATCAGGTTTCAGTCTTAGCCATTTTTCCCTAATTTTATGTTTTTCCTAGAGAAGCCCATCTAATCATTATCTTCAATTTACCTATTTACGTCGATGGCTCCCACTTTACATCTTTATCCAGTTCTTTCCTGAATGCCAAACCCACATTTCCAACTGCCTACTGGACATTTTTCCTCTTGTATGTCCCATAGATATCTTAAACATAACATGTCTAAAACTGAATCCGTCATTAAAAGTGTTTGTGAGGTATTTGTTACATAGTGATTAAGAGCATAGCTCAGGCTAAACTGTCAGGGTTCCTATCTTAGCTTTACTGCTGATCTTGGCCAGCTTACCTGTTCTCTTTGCGTTTCAGTTTCCTCATCTGTAAAATGGAGATAATAATAGAGCCTGCCTCATATGATTGTTGAGTCTTAAATGAGAGAAAACTTTAAAGGATGCCCAATACATAGTAAATGTTCAATAAATGTTAGCCACTGCTTTCAACATCTTTCCCTCACACTACCCTCCAACTTACTCCTTCTGTGTTACCTATCAATCCATAGATGTGTCCAAGCCAAAATTTGAGTGATATTCTTGTCTGCTTCCTGCCCCCAGCTTCTGTTAATCAGTCACCAGATTCTGTCTAGTCATCTCAGGATCTATTAAAATTCCTATATTTCTTTTTATAATCTCTGCTTCTGTATTATTCTACCTGAACTGTTATAATGCTCTGCTTCTACTAGTCTCTCTAATTCTAGTCGAGCCTACTTCCATTCCATTCTCTGTGTTGTAGCCAGTATGATGGTTCAAAAGAACAAATGTCTATTAACGTCACTTTCCTGCTTAAAACCTTTCAGTGTCTTTGTTGAGGGGGCGGAGGTGTTGGGAGTTACCTTCATGTGACCTTTCACGATCTACTCGCCTCACCATTATCATCTCTTATGACAGCCTCTGTTACCCCCTGTCCTTGGTTTTTGCCCTAATCATACGAAACTACTTGTAGTATTCTAAAATCACAGTTCCTTCTCATGTCTCCAGACCTTTGCATATACTGTTCTTTTGGCATAGATCAAATTTCTCTATCTCTTTGCCTGGTGAGCTGTTATTTTATTCTTCAGATCTCAGCTTACGTATCAGTTCTCCAGGAGGCTTCTTTAACTTCTTTGTCACTCCTGGTGTGTTCAGAGAGCACTTTGTGGGTTCTCTGGGAAGTGCCTCAGATGTAGTGGCTGTGTCTATTTCACCGTTTCCAAACTACAGTCAGCGTCGTATCGGACACTTGCTTGTATTGGTACTCAGTAAATATTTGCTGAATGATAAATATATGAAGTAGAATTTTTAAGGAATCACTAATATTTAACTATAATATGTTTTTACTTAAGTTTCTTTGATTCCTAGCCAGGAATAATTTTTACATTTATTAGCCATTTGTTTTCTTCGTGGCTCCTCGTTTAGTTATACTCTTTGTTGTTTGTTTTTAGCTGGGTTTTAACCTTTTTTCAGATAACTTTTAGAGACCCTTATATGGTAAAAATATTAACCTTTTGAAGTGCTGCAAATATTTAAGCCTTTTATTTTGGCTTTAAAGGGGGAGTTTCCATTTGTGTTTATTTGGTTAATAATTGGTATCCCTATATATTATATCCTTTAGTCTTCACAACAGTTGCCTTAGGTAAGAAATCTGAGGCTTAGGATAACTAAGTAAATTGTCCAAAGATTTTCATCCATGCTTTTCTGACTGTAAACTCATGGTCTTAACTTCTATACTTACTCCTCCAGCATGCTGGATTTGTTAGGTGCTTTAATTGCGACGAGTAACTCGATCCCAGAGTACTTAAAACCAAGTAGGGCAGTAGGATATGCTTCTGAATTTTGCTTCATGCACATTTTAGGAATTAAGTTCTATTGCTATGGTGTTTTTGACTCAGACCTCTTACTTTTATTTGAGTCCGTAATCTCCAGGGGGTTTTTTTCTTGTTGCCATCAAAAAAATCCCTTTTTGTACTCAAAAATACCCCCTCTTTTTTTTGCTATCAAAAATATCCCTCCTTCTTGCTGTCATATTATATATACAGCAGATTCTTGGTGTTTTAAAAAAATTCTAGAATGGACATTGGATGAGTCAAGCAAAGTATGAGGGTAAAGTTTTGCATTAACTTTGGTGTGGCAAGGTTGGGTTGGTCTTGGTTAATTCAGTTATTCACAATGATTACTGAGTTTTTAGTATTTGTCAAATATTCTGACAGGTCCTAATAATAGATGAATAAGTGAAGCTTCACTCCTGCTTCGAATGAGCTCATGATTTAGAAGAATGTTAAGAATGAGAATGTTATAGTGATATCTCAGTTCTACAATGAGAAATAGTAAGAATACAGCAATTCCTGATTTTCCTTGTTAGTGAAAACATTTCTATCTGAAACTGACAAGTTCCTGAAGTTCTTTCCACACCAGAAATTTTACTTTTTGATTAAATTTATTCCTAAGTGTTTTATCCTTTTGATGCTGTTATAGATGACATTGTTTTCTTAATTTCCTCTTCAGATTGTTTGTTGTTAGTGTATACAGAAATGCAACTGATTTTTGTATATTTATTTTGTGTCCTGCTATTTTTTTTTTTTTTTTTTGCGGTACGCAGGCCTCTCACTGTTGTGGCCTCTCCCATTGCGGAGCACAGGCTCCGGACGCGCAGGCTCAGCGGCCATGGCTCACGGGCCCAGCCGCTCCACGGCATGTGGGATCTTCCTGGACCAGGGCACGAACCCGTGTCCCCTGCATCGGCAGGCGGACTCTCAACCACTGCGCCACCAGGGAAGCCCCCTGTGTCCTACTATTTGATGTTTATTAGCTCTAACAGTTTTTTTTTGCTAGACTCTTTAGGGCTTTCTACATATAAGATCATGTCATCTGCAAAGAGAGATAATTTTACTTCAAACTTTCCAATTTTGATTTCTTTCACTTCTTGCTTAATTGTTCTAGATAGTACTGTGTTGAATACAAGTAGCTAGAGTGGCCATCCCTGCCTTGTTCCTCTAATCTTAGAGGAAAAGCTTTCAGTTTTTCACTGAGCATGATGTTAGCTGTGGAGCTTTTCATATATGGCTTTCATTATCTTGAGAAAATTGCTATCTATCCCTTGTTTATTTAGTGTTTTTACCATGAAATGGTATTGAATTATGTCAGATGCTTTTTCTGCATTAATTGATACGATCGTGTGATTTTAATACTTTGTTCCTTAATGTGGTGTATCACATTAACTGATTTTTGTATGTAGAACCGTCCTTGTACCCCAAGGATAAATCCCACTTGGTCATGGTGTATGATCCTTTTAATATGCTATTAAATTTGGTTTGTTAATATTTTGTTGAGAATTTTTGCATCTATATTTATCAGGGATATTGTAGTTTTTCCTTGTGGAGTCTGTCTGGCTTTGGTGTCAGGGTAATGTTGGCTTCACAAAATAAGCTTGGAGGTGTTCCTTTCCCTTCAATTTTTTGGAGGGGTTTGAGCAGGATTGGTGCTAATTAATTCTTCTTTACATGTTTGGTATAATTCTTCAGTGAATGTTTGGTCCTGGCTTTTCTTTGTTGGGAGGTTTTTGATTACTGATTCAATTTTCAATTTTCTATTTCTTCATGATTCAGTCTCGATAGGTTCTATGTTTCTAGGAATTTACCTGTTTCCTCTGGATTATCCAGTTTATTGGCACTTAATTGTTCATGATAGTTTATTATGATCCTTTGTATTACTTGGTATCAGTTGTAATGTTTCCTCTTTTTGTTGTTCTTTGCTAAAAACACTTTTTTCCTGTTGTCTTATTTATGCTGTATTTTGTTTCTGCTTTAATCTTTATTATTTCCTTCCTTCTGCTAACTTTGGGCTTTTTCTAGTTCCTTGAGGTATAAAGTTAGGTTCTTTATATTTGACATCTTTCTTCTTTTTTAATGTATTTACCACTATAAACTTCCCTCTTAATGATGCTTTTGCTGCATCCCATAAGTTTTGATGTTTTGTGCTTTTGTCTCAAAGTATTTTCTACTTTCCATTTTGATTTCTTCTTTGACCCATTGATTGATTGTTCAAGAATGTGTTTAATTTCTACATGTTTTGAATTTTCCAGTTTACCTTGTACTACTGATTTCTAGTTTTATTCCATTGTGGTCAGAAAAGATATTTGATAAAGCATTTCAATCTTCTTAAATTTGTTGAGACTTGTTTTGCTACCTGATGTGATCCATCCTGGTGAATGTCCCCTGTGCATTTAAGGAAAATGTGTATTCTGCTCCTGTTGGGTGGAATATTCTGTTAAGTCCATTGGTCTTTAGTGTTGTTCAAGCCATCCGTTTTCTTATTGACCTTCTCTGTCTAGGGTTCTGTCCATTATTGAAACTGGGGTATTGAAATTTCCTACTATTACTGTGTTGTTGTCTGTTCCTCAGTTCAGTTCTGTCAATCTTTGCTACAAATATTTGGGTGCTTTGATGTTGGGTGTATATATATCTATAATCGTTATATCTTCCTGATAAATTTGGCCATTTTATTATATAATGTCCTTTTTGTCTCTTGTGACAGTTTTTTACTTAAAGTCTATTTTGTCTGATGTAAGTATGGCCATTTGTGCTTTCTTGGTTACCATTTGCATGGAATATCTTTTTCCAGTCTTTTAGTCTCTGTGTGTCCTTAAATCTAAAGTGAGTCTTGTAGATAGCATGTAGTTGGATCTTGTTTTTTTTATCTGTTTACCTACTTTGTCTTTTGACTGGCAACTTTATTTCATTTGCATTTAAAGTAGTTACTGACAGGGAAGGACTTATTGTTATTTTGTTCATTGTTTTTGTCTGTCTTGTAGCTTTTTGTCACTTTTTTCCTGTCTTCCTTTGTGTTTCATTGTTTTCTTTTAGTGACATGCTTTGATTCTTTTCTCATTTCCTTTTGTGTATCCTGTATAGATGTTTTCTTTGTGCTTACCATGGGTCTACATAAAACATCTTATAGATTTAACAATCTATTTTAAACTGATAACAATTTAACTTCAAAAACTCTACTCTTTTACTTCTCTCCCCCACCACACTTTATCTCTGTCACAAATTGCATCTTTTTATATTCATTATATATGAGTATTCATTAACACGTATGTGTGTATTCATTAACATATTTTTATAGCTATACTTATTTTTATACTTTTGTCTTTTAACTTCTATAGTAGAATTACAAGTAATTGTTGTAGTTTTTTTATTTTTAAGTTATTTTCTTTTAGAGACAATTTATAGAGTTTAGCATTTGTTATATATTGGTTTGGCCAAAAAGTTCATTTGGTTTTTTCCATAAGATATTACAGGAAAACCCAAACAAACATTTTGGCAAACCCAATATATTTTTGTGACAAAGTTATACATTTTGTTATGTTTCAAAATTATTTTGAAACCTTCTTCATGATAAATGTCCATATAAGTTGAGTAAATCTAACACATTTTTTTCTGGTTTAAACAGAATTCTGAGACTGATGGTCAGCCATACAGAAGAATACATTGAACTTACAGTTTTCTGAATAATCAGTTCAAAAGATCCCCAAAATACAAAAGGTAATGAAAGGGTTGTATCTTGCAATGTACTTTGAAATGACACTTGCCCAGGGAAATGGGAATTACAACCAACCTAAGAGAAAAGATTTGAAGATATTGACATTAAGAATTTCCTCAATGAGGACTTCCCTGGTGGCACAGTGGTTAAGAATCCTCCAGCCAAGGCAGGGGACATGGGTTTGAGCCCTGCTCCGGGAAGATCCCACATGCCGCGGAGCAACTAAGCCCGTGTGCCACAACTACTGAGCCTGTGCTCTAGACCCCGAGAGCCACAACTACTGAAGCCTGTGCGCCTAGAGCCCATGCTCCACAACAAGAGAAGCCACACTGCAACAAAGAGTAGCCCCCACTTACCGCAACTAGAGAAAACCCGCGCACAGCAACGAAGACCCAACACAGCCAAAAACAAATAAATAAATTTATAAAAAAAAAAGAATTTCCTCAGTGAAATGTCCCAACCTGATATCCTTAAAATAAAGTTCACAGATCCCATCCTTAAATATGAGCTGTAGCCAAAGATCACTGGACATTTTAGGAAAGCCTCTTTTGTGAGAGTCAAAGACCAAACCAAAATAGAAAATACCAAGTTAGGGGAAATGGAGACCAGATAGGCAGGTAAAAATGGAAAGAAACACAAAACTGTCATTTAATAGTTTGAGAAATAAGAGGAGATGCTAAATCCATGAACATGAGAGAGAAAAAAAATAAGAAATGAAATCAGAAATGGAAAACTCAATGGAAGGGCTAAAAAATGATACTGATGTTGAAAGTAAAGCAAAGAGAAAATGGGAGAGAAAAGATAAGAAAATTGGGGAAACTGTCCAGGATCTCCAATGTTAAAAAAAATCGAAGCTCTAGAAAGAGAATAGAGGGACTAGAGGGGAGAAATACAGAATAGTGAATGATTCAGCAAAACTCTCCAGAAGTTAGAGGACACACATTTACAGGTAGAAAGAGCCCATAGAGTGACAAATGCAGATATGAAAATTAGTCCAAAATAGGGCATATAACTGTTACATTTTGTTAAACATAAAACTACATCTCTGATAGTTTAGTCCAAGATCTTTTCTCTACTTTTCCAGCCAGTTGATAGACATGCTATATTTAAAGGAGAGATAAAGGAAGAGCTTCCAGAATAAGGAAAATAATAGGTCACATATAAGGGATCAGTAATCAGAATGGCTTTGGACTTCTTGATCCCACACTGGAAACTAGAAGACAGTGGAGAAGGGTGTCTCCATTGAAGATAGAAGGGAAAAATGATTTTCCTTCATAATTCTGAGGGAAAAATGATTTCCAACTCAGTATTCAGAATCTAGCTAGACTGTTGATTAAGGATAGACCAATGTTAGTTTTAGACTTGTGATGTCTCAAAAAAATTTATCTGCCGTGTTTCCTTTCTTGGGCAGTTAATGTAGGAGGTACTCAACAAAAATAAAGAAGTAAACTAAAAAAATGAAGCCGTAGGAAGAAACAGGGAATGCAGCTTACGTAGAGACCCAGGAAATCACCAGGATGATAGTGAAGAGTGATCCCAAGATTACAGCTAAACTACAATTATAGTTATCCAGTAGGAGTAGGTCAGAAGGTGCCAGGAGAAATAGCTGCAAAAGATTAAATTGGTAGAATCTGTAATGTATTTGAAGATATTAAGAGTAGATTTAGACAAGGAAGAGTTTAGGGCTGAATTGTAGATAAGTATTTAGAAAACCAGGTAAATAACAAAACAAAACAATGATTAACTCTAGGGAAAACTATTCCAAAAAACAAATTGTAGTATACCATATGGCTTAACTGTGAATTGTATTTACAGAGTCATAATAATGTTAACTCTGGATATAACCACCTAGCCAAAATCACGGTATTGGAAATTTGGGCAAGCGTGCGTGTATATGAGGTAAGGATGGGGGAGTCAAAGCTAAATTATTATTTTTTATAGTGGAATTCAGTAGATGGTGGCTTAAAAAAAAAGACGCTTTAGAGAGCAAAAGCAAGCACTTTTAATAATTACATTGGGGACAGCTCAAATAAATTGGGAGTGTATAGGCATCCTACCTAAAATAGAAAGAATCAAGAAGTAATAAAAGTAAAAGTTATTAGAGATAGGGAGTTAACTACCAAGGGAAACAGTTAAAGAGATGAAAGTGGTTGTAAGTAGGAAATGCGAATCAGAAGACTTCTGATTTTTTAAAAAGTCTTGTAAAATTGGATACTTTAAACTCTGAACAAGTATACATTTGTGAAAATAAACACTTAAGTTTTAAAATGAGAGCGGAATGAATTAAAGATGTTGAAACACCAATTGTACACAACTCTGGCAAGTGGTTTTCCTTGTGAAAGGGAGCAGAAAAGGAGGCCATCCCTGAAGGGGGTTGCTGGGTCGAGGAAGTTTTTGTCTGTTTTGTTTGTTTTTTAAGGTAAAATACTAAGATGTTGATCAGAATATTCCAGTTATAGAGGGAGAAATTAGTGATGTAGAAATGGAAAGCTTTGAGAAGTGACAGCAGGTGGGATTCAGAGGACAAGATACTGATACTGCATAATTTATTTTTAATGTAGAATGTGTTATATTGTATGTAAGAGTTCTTTTCCAAAGATGGAGTGCCAAGCACTGAGATTTTCTGTTAATTATGTGTAATGTTGCATGCTGAATTTAAAACATACCTGCTTCCATATTTTGCAGTTTGAATTGCTTAGAAGGTTTGTTAGTTAATACCTGCCCATGTGATAAATGTTTTAAAACTTGTTTTTAAAATGATGTTTATAAAAAAAAATGCCATCCTGCCCTCCACTGTGATAAAATAGTGGTGTGGTGCTTACTCAGCTGGGAATTCATATCATTGAATGACTTTGAGCTCAAGTTGCTTAAAGTAAAGGAGCATTTGATTCCTAGCAGTAACTTGATCCTTTATCATTTAATTTAATTTTAATTAACTTTATCAGTTAATTTGTAACTGATCCTTTTAAAGACAGATTATTTCATACCATAGTGGTCTGTTAATATCAATATTTAAGAAAAACGACTTTTAATAATATTTAATCTGTATTAGACCATCTACTTGAAATTCCTTGCTGTGAGTAGAGACATCGCATGTCTTCTAAAAATGACTCCTTAGAATCCATAGCATGAGCAAGTGTGACTCTGCCTAGTCTTTTTTGTGCTGAAAGTGTGAGTCCTAGGATAGACCCCACACAAGACCTTTGGCTGCTCCCACATTACCACTTTGTTTTGTTAAAGTTAATTCGACACCATGTAAAGAAGTCAAGAGGAATCTCCTAACAGTTGCTTTAGAGTACTTAATTGGGCCTATTTCACTTCTTCCTTTATCTTTCCCTTAAATATAGCATGCCTATCAATTGGCCGGAAAAGTAAAGGAAAGATCTTGGACTGAACTATCAGAGATATAGTTTTATGTTGTTCGGTTAGCTGGACAATAAATAGTGTTTGGAAAAATATTGTTAACCAGCAATAGTAAAATAGCTTAATAAAGCATCAGTCTATCTTCTAAAGTGTTTTGGATTCACTTCCCTTATAGTCAGCATGGCCTCTCCTATATAGTGTAAGTTCTTATTCTTGGGGTCCTTTTTTCCCTCTGGTTTGCCCTGTTTCTACCTTCTGGTAATTAAACAAGCATATACTTGCTGCCATATAAGGCTCAGATCTGGTCTTTTAACTTTAAACTGAAACTGTTCTTTTTTTAATTCACTCAAATTGGCTGTGTTACCTTTGCACTGTTCTTTCTGTTCTAGTGATAAAACAAACCTCTGTTATTACCATGATGCTAACTAAGTATGTCTGTTAGACCAGAGGGCTGTACTTAGGTGATCTTTAAAGTCTCTTCTAACTCTAAAATTCTATAATTTTCTGTTCCATCTGCTGATGTTTACCCAGACACTTAAAATCACTATTTTATCCTGGAGTGAGTTCTTTTTATTTTTCCTGACTCCCCCACTCATTATCTTTTAAGAACTCTTAGCCCTTCACAGTTCTGCTTCTGCAGCCATAACTACAAGGACAACCCAGCATCATTTATCCAGAGTTATCCTCTCTTCCTCTCATGAATGTACATTTAAAAATAATGATAGAGTATTATAGAGTCTCATGTCCTTTAATATTCTCTCATTTAGAGTTACACAATAATTTACACTATTTTCTAAACTTTAATTAAAAAATAATTCTTATGCCTCAAAACTGTTAGGATATTTATTAGAGTTAAGGTGGTTATTCAATATTTAACTCATGACTATAAGTATCTTATATGGGTAAAACCTGCTTTATACTTTAGCAGAACTGTATAGAATATAGAGAGATAAATTTTAGGCTTATGACTGAGTTTTTAAGCAGTAAATTTTAATCCCTTCAATGTGAGTATGAAACTTCATAATAAGGCTCTTCTCTGCTTGACTTGCCTTCACCCCTTTACCACTCCTGTTGTCTCTCACTTTATGCTCTAGTAATTAAAACTTTCCATTGTAATATGCCTACATTTTTCTCTAAAGAGAAAACTTTCTCAAATATGCTCTCTCATAAATGCCTGTCCCTTTGCAAATCACTTTTCTTGTGGCTTAGAATCCCTTCAACTATTACCTCTTCCTGTCCTTTAGTCTGTTATTTCTCAAACTTAAATGGTCATACAAATCACATGAAGACCTTGTTAAAATGTAGATTTTGCTTCAGTGGGACTAGAGTTGGGATCAAGATTCTATATTTTAACAAGCTCTCAGATGATGGTGATGGTCTCTGGAGCACATTTTCAGTAACAAGAATATAGACTGCCTAACAAACTCACTGTCATCAAGAATATTTCCTCTGACTGTCCCCCCCACCAATATACCTTCATCATCCCTTTTATTATAATTATTTAGTTATCCATCTCCCTCTTTAATTGCAGATTTTTGCTTATAGTGATTGTGTCTCTCATCCTTCTATTTCCAAAGCTAACTATACTGTTTAACAGAAAGTAGGCTTTCAACAAATGTTTATTGCCCACTAGCTGGTATTATTCTAGCCTACTTACATAGGCTTACATATGTAGCCTATGTAGTCTAATACATATACTGAATATTAAGAGTGGCTTTTTAGGGGCTTCCCTGGTGGCGCAGTGGTTGAGAGTCCGCCTGCTGATGCAGGGGACACAGGTTCGTGTCCCGGTCCGGGAAGATCCCACGTGCCGCCGAGGGGCTGGGCCCATGAGCCATGGCCACTGAGCCTGTGCGTCCGGAGCCTGTGCTCCGCAATGGGAGAGGCCACAACAGTGAGAGGCCCGCATACCGCAAAAAAAAAAAAAAAAAAAAAAAAAGAGTGGCTTTTTAATTTCCACTATTTTGTTATAGAAAGAAAATGAATTATGGTCTTCAGTTTTTCTTCCCCTGTAGTCCTTTTTTTAAAAGGAAAAACAGCCTCAAATGTGCCTCAACTAAGTATATTTCCTTGAAAATAATGTTATAGCCTTCAGTAGAAACAAAAACATTTTGAAGTCTCTATGAAAACATAGTGTTTCACAAATTACTGTGTTTGTAGACATAAGTTTTTTAGAAAACTAATGACCATTTATTTTTCTTTCCACCCAAGGAGAAGTACAAATGTCTACTACAAGACGAAAACGTAATATGTTATGTTGTTTACCGTAAGCTGTAGTAAAATGAGCTCACTTGTTGACAGGTATGTTTTTAGAGACTCGTTTATTTTGAATTATATAAAGCTATTAAAAAAATTCACTGTTAGAGTAATGGTCTATATCAAACTGATAAAAAGAGTATTATGCTTAACCATAATTACTGTTCCATTTACCTTCTGTACCAAGCAAATTTCATGTAATAGTAAGTAAGGTATATTATCTAGAGCCAAAGTCAACAGCATGTGGCTTGTGTTCTGAATGATCTTGAACTGTAATTCTGAGTGATTTGGTCAGAACTGCTCTGAAATAAATTATGACAATTGCAGATGTTTGCTTGGTGCTTTGTGGGATCATCTGTCTCCTTATCTGTTGGTTCTAACTTCAGCCCTTTAAGCATCTTAGCATTTGTGACTCATGAGAGTTGACTATAATTAGGATTTCATTAGTTGAAATTATAATCTTTAAATCTTACTATTGGGAAAAGGATGGGCCTCCTTGTTTCTTTGATTTAAAGACTTTATTTTTTTACATTTTAACATGTCTGACATTGGGATTCATCTTACTATTGGCTTATAATTTAATTGGTGACATTGTTTTCTTTCATAGTGGCACATAAAATAGTAAGTCTTATAGTCAGTGGTGTCTTAAATTTGATGAAATACAGTACCAGTTTTTAAAAAATACCTGCTCTTTGACAGCTAATGTACAGAGCACTTTTTATGTCTTACTTCATTTAACTTCACAATAATTCCATGAGAATTTACAGATGAGGAGTCTATAGGCCAGAGAGGTTAAATAACTTGTTTAAAGTCACATAGTAAGTAATAAGGCGGAGTTATGGCCTGTATTGATCTGACACTAAAGTTCCTATAGTTCCTGTGCTTTTATTATAGTGTAATGTGTGATTCTTCCGTAGGGGATTCTTTAAGAGTTTTGTAGCTAGAGTTGTGCACAGAAGTGACTTTGACATCTAGGGACAGCTTTCCTCCCTTTTCTGTGAGGTAAACAGTGAAGGTATGTACTCTATCAGAGCTTAAGACTTAAGGGGCAAGGAGTTTCCTCAGGGAGGCCTGCCTGCCACTGCCATGGATGTAGGCTGTGCCATAGTTTCAGGTGAAATCTATGTGTAGTCTTTTCCTCAGAAAGGATGTTTCTTCACTACTCCTAAAGATTAAATATGATTTTGGCATTATGCTTCTGAATGATTGTCACTTCCTATTCTAGACAGTATGACCTGTAGGGACAACATCTGGGTGTTCAGACATAAAGCAGTGGTTTGTAATATGAGTTCATTATCTCTCTGAATATCGTGAAAGTTATGGACTCTCTTCTCAATAATGTACGTTTACATACAGAATTTTTTATAAATTTCATTGTATACATGGAACCCCAAAAGTCTACTCATGAACCTCTATGATACGAGATTTGTAGATGATCTCAGTTGTGGGGCTCGTAGGCACTTCATAGGCCACAGAAAGATGTGGTTAAAGAAGTGAATAGTGAGTTCATGTAAAAGCTCATATCACTTGCAACTATTTACTATTGCCCCTTAGATTAAGGAGTTAGCCACCAGTGCTCTTGGTTTCACTTGTTAGAATGCTCTTCCCCTTGGTCTTCCCATAACCAACCCCTTCTTGTCGCTTAGATCTCAGGCTCAAACGTCCCCACTTCAGCAAGTCCTTCCCTAACCACTCAGACTAAAGTAACCACCCAGTAATTAAAACATCACCCCTTTGAAAAAAATAATAAAATTCATACGTTTTCATGTTGATTTGTTTCTACTAGAAAATAAGCTATATGAGAGTGGGGATCTGCATGTCTAATTAACTGCTCTGTAACCATGTCCAGAACAGAGCCTGGTACATGAGTGCTAACAAATATTTGTCAAATGAATCAGTACTGAATGAAAATATATCAGTATAAGTTAATATGCTAGATATTGTGATGTTTCTGAGTGATTTGTGTTTTATAAAGTAAATGTCTCAGAAAATGTTTTTTAAATGTGCTACTATAATTACAAATAATTTCAAATGAATCATTTTATATAATGGCAAATATACTGACTTTCTATAGATTTTCACTGGTTACTAAAAGTTTGGAATAAGATATTTAATCTCTGGTAAAGTTAAATTCTTGTTTATTGTAATAAACTTTTTAAAATGTAAAACATAGTTGAACTTTGTCTATATGTGTTAGAAAACAGGTTAGTAGTTACTGAGTTTGAACTTATGCAATCCATAACTCTACAAAAATCCTAGGATATAACTGATTTGATTCATATGTTGTTTTAGTATTGCTGTTGCTTAGTGAGTCTGCTCTCTTATTTTCTCTATCCACTTTCTTTTTCTTTTAGAGACGATGGTAGTATTTTTGATGGGTTGGTGGAAGAAGATGACAAGGACAAAGCAAAAAGGTAGTTCAACTTCAGATATAAAATAGTAAATAAATGAATAATAAATAAATGTAATAGTAAATCAGTGATTTCCAAAATCTATCTGCCTTAAGAACTTAGATATGTTAGCAAGGTGGAAGAGGTTAGAGTATCAGTATGTAGTTTATAAATTAAATGATCCTCTAAAAGTGCCCTTCTCACCACATCATATTATGGCACATAATATTTACATGACATCACTGGGGATGTTAGCCTTCGTCACTCGACTAAGGCAGGGTTTGCCTAGATTTACCATTGTAGTTACTATTTTCTGTTAACCCACTCTGTTCTTTGGAAATAATTTATTTAGGATAGCACACCTTCAGAGTAGGGATGGGGGAATTAAGCTTCACCTCTCATAGGAAGGGATATCTACACATATTTGAAATTCTTCTGTAAAAAAAAAAGTCTTTTTCCCATTTATTTATATCTCTATGGACTCATGTATATTTTGTATGGACTCATGATTTATTTTGTACTTTAGGTTATACTTCAGTGCTATGTTATTCTGTTGCTCGGTTTGTTCCAGCTTTGGCCTTTGGGAGGTCTTTCTGGGTGGGCTTCTGTGTCTTTTGACATGCCTCCGTTCTCCAACAGAAGCGAAAGTGGGTGGTAGAGAGTGGGTGTCGGGGGGAAGAATTGATGGAGAGGTATCATCAAGTAGGTGACAGGATGGGATCTAGAGCCATGGTGGTGATGGTGGGGGCTTGACCTTAGATACGGGCCTTGATGGTGATTACAGTATCAGGAGGGAGGGTCCAGAGAGCATTGCAGCCAAGTTTGTAGTCATTGAGGGTAAGCAGTAAATACTTTATGGTTTTTTTCCAGCCACATTGAACTACTTGGGTGCTTAGACACGAGGGTAGAGAGTGTAGTAGCATTACATACAGATACAAAAGATAAACATATAATAAGTAGTAGTTCCTAAATGTCTGTATTTAGCAAAATAAAAGGTACTGGGATAAGAAGAATATTCACATAACCAGATAAACTGCTAAATTCTTAAATGAATGATTAAAATATATCTGGGAAGAAGATTTTGAGGAAAGTTATATACAACTTTATTCAAGGAAGTAAAAAGACCTGAATTTGAAGCTAAAAATATATTGGATAACTCCTTTCCCTTAACTTCAATCTAGTGGGGGAAGGTTCTTATAAAATATTTCAAGGTAGAGAGAAAGTCACTGATAAGGTGGGAATAATCAGTCTTGCCTGAATGAAGAGGCAGAACTTTTTTTTAACATCTTTATTGGAGTATAATTGCTTTACAATGGTGTGTTAGTTTCTGCTTTATAACAAAGTGAATCAGTTATACATATACATATGTTCCCATATCTCTTCCCTCTTGCGTCTCCCTCCCTCTCACCCTCCCTATCCCACCCCTCCAGGCGGTCACAAAGCACCGAGCTGATCTCCCTGTGCTATGTGGCTGCTTCCCACTAGCTATCTACCTTACGTTTAGTAGTGTATATATGTCCATGCCTCTCTCTCGCCCTGTCACAGCTCACCCTTCGCCCTCCGCATATCCTCAAGTCCGTTCTCCAGTAGGTCTGTGTCTTTCTTCTTGTCTTACCCCTAGGTTCTTCATGACATTTTTTTTTCCTTAAATTCCATATATATGTGTTAGCATACGGTATTTGTCTTTCTCTTTCTGACTTACTTCACTCTGACTTACATCCACCTCATTACACATAGCTCAATTTCGTTTCTTTTTATGGCTGAGTGATATTCCATTGTATATATGTGCCACATCTTCTTTATCCATTCATCCGATGATGGGCACTTAGGTTGTTTCCATCTCCAGGCTATTGTAAATAGAGCTGCAATGAACATTTTGGTACTTGACTCTTTTTGAATTTTGGTTTTCTCAGGGTATATGCCCAGTAGTGGGATTGCTGGGTCATATGGTAGTTCTATTTGTAGTTTTTTAAGGAACCTCCATACTGTTCTCCATAGTGGCTGTACCAATTCACATTCCCACCAGCAGTGCATGAGTGTTCCCTTTTCTCCACACCCTCTCCAGCATTTATTGTTTCTAGATTTTTTGATGATGGCCATTCTGACTGGTGTTAGATGATATCTCATTGTAGTTTTGATTTGCATTTCTTTAATGATTAATGATGTTGAGCATTCTTTCATGTGTTTGTTGGCAGTCTGTATATCTTCTTTGGAGAAATGTCTATTTAGGTCTTCAGAGGCAGAACTTTGAGGAATTAACTTGGACAGATTTAAAGGCCAAGTTTAGAGATGGATAAGGTGAGCTAAGGGTATTCTGTTCACAGAGACTTTGAAGGTTTGATCGTGTTTTTAGGGGACCAAAAATGCTATGGCTGTGGGAAACCTTGGAGAAAGAGAAGGCCTCATTATAATGCTGTCAGAATTAAATGGACCATGTTGAACGCTGACATCTGTGGCCTGTTATTATTGAGGTCATCACAAGGGCTGAGTACGTCCAATCTGAACGTAACATGAAATAAAGTTGCTTTAATGGGTGTGATCCACTGGTAGAATTGGCAGTGATACTTCATTTCTGTATATTTCTTATGCTGGAGTTAAGATGCCTGTTTTGAATTATTACTTCATGGTAACTGTATGATCCTGGGCATATTCCCTTTTATGCCTGAGTTGTCACACTTGTAACATGAAAAATAATAAAGTCTACTTTGTAGGAATTAAGTGAAATTTCATGTATGTTTCTAGTAGTGCCTTATATACAACATTTATACAATTATATACAATTTCCAGTAGTAACTTATAGACAACAAATAATGGCTCTAAATTTTACCCATGTCTTCAGATATTTCATATATAATAAGTCTCAGTTGCTTATTTCCTACTTACTCCTTTCTAGAGGAATATAACTAGATCTGTATGTCTAACTTCCTCTAGTATGTGTCCTTTAAAATGTCAAACAGGCAATTTCACCATATTTAAATTCTCCCCAAACCATTGGTCTACCGAAACTAATATCTCAAATTATATTACACATGGGTCATCTGGCCTCCAGTCTTGTTTTGCATACAGTAAATTTCCAGTAGTATTTGTTAAATGAATTTGTTTTGCCAAACACTGATCTTTTCATTACTCTAGTGCTAGAATGGTCTTAACAAGGAGTTCTGTTCATGTCAGTCATTTCTTTGCTTAAAACCTTTTAGTGCCTTCCCATGGCTTTCACTATTAAACTAAATCCTTTTGTGTAGCATAAAAACTTCATGATTTTTTCTTCCAGTACTTATTATTCCTAATTGCCACCCACCCTCCTCCTCCAACTCCAGCATAGCTGGGCACAGAAAGCTTGTACACTAGCTACATGAGCCATGCTGAACTACTTGTGATAGGTGTGTGGCCCTTTTTAAATTTTATTTTATTTTTTTGGCCACACCGCACAGCATGCAGGGACATCAGTTCCGTGACCAGGGATCAGACCCGTGCCCCCTACAGTGGAAGTGCAGAGTCCTAACCACTGGACTGCCAGGGAATTCCTGTTAGGTTTTCATCTTTGTGCAAGTATCCTGTGTCTGGAATGCCCTGCTCACACCCCGCCACCATCCCTTTCTCACTTAGCCTTCATGACTCAATTCGGCACACTTAAGGAGGTTCCATAGGTATTAGGTGAATTTCTTGAAAGGGCTTATCTTTCTCTAGTATCCCCAGTCCTTATTAGCACAGTCTCTGTCATTATAACAAAGCATTCAATGTTTGGTGAGGGAGTCAGTTAATTTCTGTTATGTTTCTTAAGAGGTTTGAACAGTTGTATTTTTTCCCAGTACTAATACAGAATAAATGCTCCTTTACTGAAAAAAATTAAATTAATAGAATTATCCTCTGACCTTTGGGGATCTTTTGGGAAAGTAGTGTACTTTCTAAAATTGAATTCTAAAATCTGACTTCACAAAGCAGGTAATTAGAAGTATTATGGAATGATTAATTGCTCTGTAAATAATTGTGTTTATTTATCTCAAGAGTTCTCAGTACAACTAAGAATTTGCTTCTAGTTACTGCTTCACATAGAACAGTGGGAATTATTCCTTTAGCACATATATTTTGAGTGCTTACTGTTGGTTAGGTGTTATGCTTAAGTGCTTAGATGAAAAAACTGGGGCTCTGTTATCAAGAAGCCTACAACCCAGTGGAGAGACAGCTATGCAAAAGAGTTGTTACAGCTCTGTGTTGGAGGCTGGGACGGAGGAATAAAGAGGAAGAATGTGTGGGTAAGCCTGAGGGTAGGGAAATTTTCATTTTTAGATTTCTGTTTATAATTTAAAACTTACAGGAGATGGATAACTTTCTCCTATTCAATAATTTTTAATGATTTGGACTTATACATTATATGTGCTTTCAGAAACTGTATCTCAGTAATATTCATAATAACCTTATAAGGAAAATACAGATTCTTGGTAAATATTAGATTAAATAAAACCTGAGATTTGAATGTAGTTTGTCTTACTGACATTTTCATAAAAACATGTATGCCGAATGCTTAAAATGTAAAAGTTTCTTTAGTGGTTAAACCAAGAAGAAAAATTATTGCCCTGATTAACTGTATATTGTTGGTAACCTAGGATATAAATATTTATTACCATCTGTATTGACAGAAGTACATGCTCTGTGGTTGTGTCTGTATTGAGCACTGTATTAAACTTTTTGTGTAATTAAATGGACTGTTTGAAAACTGGTTATTTAATTTTTTATTTCATCAGAGTATCTAGAAACAAATCTGAAAAGAAACGTAGAGATCAGTTTAATGTTCTCATTAAAGAACTGGGATCCATGCTTCCTGGGAATGCTAGAAAGATGGACAAATCTACTGTTCTACAGAAGAGCATTGATTTTTTACGAAAACATAAAGGTACATTTTTAACTTTGTAAAATGGATTTTTTTTTGAATAATAACAGACTGTCTCTTAAAACATAATGTGATGGAATCTTGGCAGTGATGGCTTGAGACTGTATGCTTCCTAACCATTTTTAAGAAAAGTAAATAATCGCTTTTTTAAAGATTTCTTGGTATGTTCTTTCTTTCATTCAACAAACATGTATTTAGTGCCTACTAGTATATCCTAGATTCTTGTGGTGCAGGGTAACAGTCCTGGCCCTCAAGTAACTCAGGCCAAGGGAGACAAACATTATAAACAGCTAATTGCAGTGCAAGTAATTATAATGTGAGTAGTGCTCGTAAACTGTAAACTTTGTGTGAGAACACAGGAAAGAATGTGTCAGGGAAGTCTTAAACAGTTAATTTTTCAACTGAGCCTTCCTGTTAGCTTAAGAAAAACAGCATTTCACATGGAGGAAATAGCATGGGTAAAACCAGAGAAGCAGGGAGAGCAGTTTAACTGGAGCATAGTTTGAGTTGGAAAGTTATGGGTATATTTGAGAGAGAAGCAAGAGTCAGATCATGAGAACTTTATATGTCATTTTAAAAGATTGCTTCAGTGTATATCTAGGAAATAAAAACACTGTGTTTTAAAGTGATTATTTGTTAATCAAAGAAAATCACTTTGAGTAAATAAGTCATGAAAAGAAAAGTTTAAAGAATGTTAAGTATTTTGGTACTTAATAAATGCTACTTAATAGAAAATAGGTGAAAAACTTGTAAAAGGACATTTCTTTTTCAGATGGAAATGAAACTGCAGAACTTCTCAGAAAGAGAGTTTGTAACTAGTGCCTCTATTGATTGCTAGCTCACTCTGTGATACATTACTAGCCTGGTTTATGCTCCACCACTATTTAAAATTATTTTTTGTTAATTTAACTAATGCCATGACCCCCTACCCCCTCTGCTACCAATAAATCGGTAGCTTTTTCTTATATTTCATCCTCTTCTGCATCTCTGAAGCACTGGAAATTTTCATCCATCCTCCACTGGCTTCCTTTTCCGTTGGCCTGAGATACACTGTACTTCTTCATTCACCTCCCCCTCCCAACTGAGCTAACTTCTTTCCTCTTTCTTTTTCTGCCCTCTGAACATGACATTTCTCAAAGTCTTGTCTTTTGTGCCCTTGCTTTCTCTATGCTCCTTCCCTTGGTTTTGCCTCTCTCTTAAACTACTAAATCTATATTTCTAGATGCAAACTTTTCAGTTTTTTTTTTCCAGGTAACTTCTGGGTCTTTGTTTTACGTGTCCTCAGACTCAACGCGTCTGAAGTTGAATTCATTTTCATTTTTCAAGTCATCTCTTTCTCTCAGCTTTCCTTTTTTCATTTTCACACCACTATCCTTTCAATCCCCTGGGACTCAAACCTGAGAAGAGTTTTGCATTTTTTTCATCTTCTGTAGTACAGTATCACAGTTGCCAGTTTTGTTGATTATTCTCAAAATTGCTGGTCTTCATTTTTATTGCCACCATTATCATTACATTTTATCTCTACAAATAGTATTCTCACTAACTTCAGGGCCCCTTGTTAGATAGCACACTCATTCCTCAGACATTGTAGGAGTTCAGTAAATGATTGTTGAATGAAATGAAATAATATGCATGTATAATTATTTCCCCCTGACAATAGAGGATTCATTTTGGCATTTAGATATTTTTTTCAAAATTGGGTATATGATTCGCACACCAAAATATTTACCTGAAATTGAAAGGTGATTCTTATATACTTCTTACTCTAAAAATAAACCTGGGTTTAACTACACTTGATGGGATTTGCTTATGGATTGAAGTCCTTTTTTCTGAGTGTGTATAATGTGAATTTGAAAAGCATGACTATGTTCCACAGAATTAGTAGCTATACTTCTCAGTTACTCTTCATATCTAGTACAGGCATTTCCAATATGCCAAATTTTGGGTGCCAATTTAATATGCTATATATATATATCTGATAATAGAAAAATCAAAACAACTTAGTCCATTTTTTTCACTGGAAGGTAGAGTATATTTTGTAGAGTAAGCTCTATGACATAGATTTTAATTTTACTTGTTTGTTTTAATATGTCCACATTCAAAAATGAAAAAATATTACCTAAATAGTTCACATTTCATCATATATGAATAGTTTTCTCATAACTAAATCCATTAGAAGTATGTTGCAAGATAAACTATAATTATTGTGTTAAAATGTGTGCCTTAAGCCAGGGATCTGCAAATTTTTGACCAGCTTCCTACCACTAAGAAAACATACCAGAGGTCACTAAGCAGGATTACTCTGGGTTTATTACTATAAAGTTTTTGCCTAAAATTTTATTTTAGTCTCCTTGATTAATTAAGAATAGAATACCTTAGACTGGAAAGAATCTTTCTGCCTGTCAATAGGCAGGCCTAAAGTCATTCTTTTTTTTAATTTTTTTTTTTTTTTTGGAGTGAAATAAAGTCATTCTTTTTTAGAAGCAGACTGACTGATCTCCTTGGCTCCTTTCCTCCAGGTTCACGTCCTTATGTCTGCTCTAGGTGCTACCGTTTGAATGGCAAAGAAAGAAAGGAGAAAAAGAACATATTCCTAATGCTTGGTCTAATCTGCTTGTTCTGATTCTTGTTTGGTCATTGTGTAAAGCAGGAAGCAATCTCAGGCCTGTCAGCAATACAGGTTCTCAGAGCTCCCCAAAGAAAATACAAAGAGACTGGTATTTTCAGGAGAGCAAATCCAAGGAGATAACTTGCTACATTAGCTCAAATATTTCCTCATCCCCAAACTTGGACCTCCTGATAACCTACCTAGACCAATGAATGTTATTGACTATGGTTTAGAGTGGGAGAAGGGAAGGCAACTTGTAGGCCTTTTGTACCACCACCCTCTCTCTGTGGTTGGACTCTACGGCTAATGTGTCAATCTGTTTACAGAAATCACTGCACAGTCAGATGCTAGTGAAATTCGACAGGACTGGAAACCTACATTCCTTAGTAATGAAGAGTTTACACAATTAATGCTGGAGGTATGTCCAGATTTAATTTTTGAAAAGTTTTATTTTCCTTAAAAGAGAAATCATTGGGGCTACCAATTTTAGTATAGTTTTAACAATATTAATTTAATATTGAAAAATCTTAATTCAGTGTAAGTCAGTCAACTATCTCTTCAGTTAAAATTAACTGATGTAAGTATTGTAAGGAAATAGTACTGTGTGGTAAAATAATGCCAAATCTTTGTGGTTTCAGTAACATCTGGATTTTTGAGAGGCTTAATAAAAGTTAGAAACCTATAACTACCAAGTTCTCTACCTGGACCACAGTAACATTCAAATGAAAAATAAAATATATTATTCATCACATACTAAATATTATTATGAAATGTATTCTACTAGACAGTAAGATTTTTTTTAACAAATTAAAATCCACCTAAACACAACATAAAATGGTAATAAATGAAGTAGTTTGAAAATATTAAAATAATGAAATATACATTGAAAGGCAACTTTTCTCAATTCAAATAGAAACTTCTAAAACGAAATAAGTAGATGTTCTTTTGCGACAAAATTATTTTTGAAAACAATTCAGGTCATATTTGCTTAGAATTGCAAAAGTTAATAACTCATACAATCAATTATAAAATCCACAAAAATTTTGAGTCACTCATACCTATCTATTTTACTTTTTTACTTTTTAATCATTTCCTATTTACATTAATAAGGTATCTATGCACACAAAGTACGGAGTTCAGTATCAGATTTCCATGAAAACTTACAATAAACAAAGGTGGTATACTTTGGTTGTAACAGTTAAGGACAAAAAAAATACATATGCAGAAGGTAGACATGGAAGAAGTAGAGGAAAGCAGTTGAGGTAGGAATATATAGAGGTTGTTAAATAATTTACATTTCTCATTCTGTTTGTTTGGGTCTGTTATTTTAGAACTTAAGCATTTTTCTGTGTGGTGTATGTAATGTGGTGTATGTGTATGTAATAGCCATGTCTCACGTGTCTTTGTATATTGACTAAAGCCTAAGGCAACGTTATTTTGCTAATTAATGAACTATTTTTCTATTTATACTTCAGGTGGAACAGTTAATTGCTGGATTAATTAAGTCTTTACCTATTCAGCAGAAATGTTACCGTATGAAAATTTGTTGGAGTATAAATACATTGTATATATATTTAAAGTTGTGCTTAAAATCTGAAAAATAACTGAGCACTTTTCACATATTACCTCAGTGAATCCTCGCAATAACCTTCTGAAGATAAACTGTTTGTATCCCTTTCTAACTTTCAGATGGGGAAATTGAGGAACAAAGGGATTATGACACTTGCTCAAAATAAAACAGTAATTAGCTTAGCTAGGACTCACTGCAGGAAGACTAGCCTCGGGTCCCGGTGGCCCCAGCCCTTGTGCCCACTGCCACTCATGAGACTTGTTTTCAGTGAAGGCTAGCCGTGGCACAGGACTTTTAGCTTAGTAACCAGCAGTCAGCTCTTTAAGTTAGTGGACACTTAAGTTACAAACCAAATAATAGTTCCAATTTTGTTAAATTTTTTCTCCTCTTAAAAGTAGTTTGCCATTGTCCGAAATCATCTCTTTAGATAGAAGTAATACATTTACGAAGGGGTACACACAAGCTGATGTCTATAACCACAAGAAGAAATCAACTCATTTCATTCCTCTTTAATTTTTTCTTTGATTATTTCTCAGTGTAATCATTTAATAAGATCTTCTGTGTTAATCATAAGCTATTTATGTACCCTGCTTTATTGGTACGAAAAATTTTTTATAAATTCATAAATTGATGTAATATCCACACTTAAGAATCTTAGCAAGGTAAATTACCTATTCACTAATAAGCTAAACGGAAAGCATTGTCCTCAAATTTGTCTTTACAATGAACAGATTTTTTAAATTAATTGCCAGGACACATGTAGTGCATATGTAGATAAGTGTTAAAAATAAAGAGTCCAGAGATTGTAACATTATATATAATATGCAACAGAGAAAATTTAAACATGTGAATTTTGAAAATATAAATTAGTTGTCTCATGATTATCCTCACTGCTTTTAAAATTACATTCCTGAAAAATACTACATTTATTTATTTTCAGTATGTCAAGCATATTTTTGATTTTTAGTGAATATTTACAACTACTAAGTAAATATGCATTTTAAGTTCATACTGCCAAGATTGAAGGATATGTATAAATGTGTGTACTGTAACCTGAGTCCAACTAACCTAGTTGTGTTACTGTTTGCTGGTCATGTTGATAAGATTACAGTTAGGCAGTCTGGGTACCCGTTTCAGCAGAATTTCGGATGTAGGCTATATCGTAGAATGTTAGAGCTGCTAGTAGAGGAGTTGGGGTCATTCAGCTCAACCTCTTCATTTTACGGATGAGGCCTGGAGAGGCTGCAGCTTGTCTGGTCAGATTGCTAATTAATTCAAGAACTCAGACTAAGATCTTAAAATTCACTTATACCTTATGTGTTGGCTGTCTTTCTCCATTCTTCCGTTGCCACCCGTCCCTCTTCCTCTTGTCTCTGTTGCTTAAGGAATATTCCTTGCTACCCTTGGCTGGGGGTGTTGAGAGTAGCCAAGGAAATCAGGGCAGTTTACCCTGACCAGACCTCTATGCAAAGTCATCTCTGTGTGAAGTCATCTCCTTGTAAGGAGTTCTTTCTCCTTGGCACCTGGCAGCTCTCTCCAGTAATCTACAAGGGAAGGGCCAGTGCCCTGCCTGCCTCATCACAAGGTGGTTCTGTCCCCTTCCCTAGAACTTCCATCCAGTCTTCCCATATTAAACACCCACTAAGGAAACAGCGAAGGTTTACACAGGCCTTTTGTTGTGGGTAAAGTAGATGTCAAATAGGAAGATGAGTTTTAACTAATGAGCCCTTTCCCTCCTATCGTACAGCGTGGGCAAGGGATAACCTTCAAGGTCTTCAGTCTTGGTATGAGGATGTCCTTCTGTGTCTTGATCTTCCTTCCACATCTCTCGAGTCTTCCTCCCCAAGGCCCCTTCAGGTTTTGGTGTACCTGCTTACCTTCTTGGGAAATTACATTTTTCCACTCAAAAGAAGTTTGAGCCCTGGATCCCTTCTTGTGTTAAGACTTGGTGAGATGCTGGTGGAGGCTTTTCTCTGCTGAATCTTTGCCTGCTTTGAAAGAGGAAGGGGCAGGCTCTGGTTCTGGGAGTGGGATCAAGTCATTAAGAGTTCTGATTTTAGTTGATTCTCTTCACAGAAGAGAGTTGCATCCTAATTCCTAGCAAATAGAGATCATCATAGAAAATAGTAATTTGCTTTCAAAGATGACACAATCTAGCTTCACATGAGAAAAACATGTCCTTCTTAACATCATTTTGACCCTTTTCCTTAGGAAATAATACCAGCATTATTGTACCAAGGAGTTTTTGTAAAAATTTCATGAATTTGCTTAAAGTATAAGATTTTCACCCCCTCCCCTTACATTAGCCAAGAATGAGTTTGAGCCATTCTAGAAAACAGGCATCTACTCAAAATAAGTACTTTCTGATATCCAAACGTCTCCCTCAATAGAAGAGGAGGTGGGGGATGCCTTTTTCCCTACTTCCAACACGTACCTCAGCAGTTACTTGGAGGGAGGTTACTCTAACTCTCAGATCCATAAATTACATACGGGTTATTTTTTAGTTGCCACGGGCTACACATATGCTAGTGCTGCAGATACAGTATTGGAGGAGTTATACATAATTCTCACTAGAGATTGTATCTTTTGAGAGAACCCTAAAACAAGAAATTCAAATTTAGTGTGATAACTATTTTTTTTTTTTTTTTTTGCGGTAGACGGGTCTCTCACTGCTGTGGCCTCTCCTGCTGCGGAGCACAGGCTCCGGACGCGCAGGCCCAGTGGCCATGGCTCACAGGCCCAGCCGCTCCACGGCATGTGGGATCCCCCCGACCAGGGCACGAACCCGTGTCCCCTGCATCAGCAGGCGGACTCCCAACCACTGTGCCACCAGGGAAGCCCTGTGATAACTATTTTGATAGGAGAAGAGGAACTCCTCTCACAGTGTATCTTTTCTGCTGTATGTCTTCAACGTCTTTTCTATTGCATCTTCTTTCCCTTCAGCCTGCAAATATATTTCAGTTACTTTTTTTAAAAATGACTTCCCTTGATACTTTGTCCCCTCAAAATGTGTCCTTTCATGAACTTCAGAAGGGAAGAAAGAGTGGTTTATAATAGACTTCTGATCATCCACCCATCTCTAAATTCATTGTAGTGTGACTCACCTTCCTATTGAAATTACTCTTAAAAGTCACCAAAATTCAGTCCTCATTTTCTCATTCCTTGTCTTATTTGATTCTATGTTATACTGAACCATCCCTCTTCCTCCTCATTCACTTTGCCATTCTTTCTTCCATTGACTTCATTGACAACAGCGTATTCTGTCTTTGTCATTTTCTCTGGTGCTTTTGCTCCTTCTCATTCCCATAAATAGATTATTCCCCAAGGATTTGTCTTTGGCATTCTCCTCTCTTTTGCAGATCTCATTTCTTCAGCTGCAACTTTGGTGCCTAGGATTCTCAAATGAAAAACTTTGTGATATGTGAATACAGGATTGCTTCATTATTATTATTACTATTTTATAAATTTATTTTTTAAAATTTTTGGCTGAGTCGGGTTGGGTGTTTGTTGCTGTGCACGGGCTTTCTCTAGTTGTGGCGAGTGGGGACTACTCTTCATTGAGGTACGCGTGCTTCTCATTGCGGTGGCTTCTCTTGTTGCAGAGCATGAGCTCTAGGCACGCAGGCTTCAGTAGTTGTGGCATGTGGGCTCAATAGTTGTGGCTTGCGGGCTGTAGAGTGCAGGCTCAGTAGTTGTAGCACACGGGCTTAGTTGCTCCGCAGCATGTGGGATCGTCCCGGACCAGGGCTCGAACCCATGTCCCCTGCATTGGCAGGCGGATTCTTAACCACTGCGCCACCAGGGAAGTCCCAGGATTGCTTTATTATTAAGTATTGTTCCCCTATGCTGACTTCTCTCCTGAACTCTAACATCACATTTCTTAATGCTTGCCTAAGTCCGTCCTTCTCTATTCTTACTGCTGATAATTTCATTTGGATTCTCCTTAACTTCCCCAACTATTCTGAAGGCCACTGAGATTTTCCTCTTAATTCACTTTTTCCTCTAAATCCATTTTACACACTGCTTCCAGACCACTCTTGAAAAAAGTCCATATGTCTTGCCCTGGTATTCAAGGCCTATCATGATCTGACCTCAGCCTACTTTTTCAGCTTACTCCCTTCCACTTTATTCCCCATGTATCTCCCTGTGCTTCAGTCTGTACATAATATCTGTCTGTTAATATATCCGAAGGTGGTAATGTGTTCTTTTGTGTGCCGAAGACATATTATTGGTGGCCTATGTGCTTCGGAGATATTAACATCTTCAAATAAGGCCATTGTTGTATAATAACATGATAAAGGTAGAACATTGTTTCTACCTTTTAGAAACCAATCATCCAATAATGGCCATAGGGTGATTTTTTTTTTCCAGAAGCATTTTAAAATGCACAAAGATAGATACTAAGGTATTGTAAAGGGGAAAAGCTAGCATTTTGACAGTGCTCTGGAATTTTCCACAGTTAAGTCCTTTGTCATTTATCTTAGATTTTTATTTCTGTCCTGTGAAATACTTTTTTCTTTTCATTTAACTGACCATTATGTTTAATTTCAGGCTCTTGATGGTTTTTTTTTAGCAATCATGACAGATGGAAGCATAATATATGTGTCTGAGAGTGTAACTTCATTACTTGAACATTTACCAGTAAGTATAAAAATCCTGTGATCTTCTTCTTATTTAATGCCTATTCTAAACGTTCTAAAGCACTAAGAAGTGGACCCCTCAGAGCAGTGCTGAACAGCGGTTGGAGCGGGGATGAGACCTCTAAATATGTCTCTTGTTTTAGTATGTCTGTATTCTCTCAGGTCAGTCATTAATCTATAGTGACTAAATATTCAACTACCACTTTACCTAACCTCTATTCTCCTTGCCCTCTTTATTATCATGCTGAGTTTTCAGTGTTAACTTTTTAATCAGCGTGGTGAAGATGTTGCTTAATCACTGAAATTATCTTGAGAATAACTAAATTTCTACTGAGATATTTGTTGCAGCTAAATAATAATTTTCTCAAAAGAATGACTTATAAGAACATACTGAAAATAATAGATATAGAACTTTTGTGCTCTGTGGCTTGAGTTGATAATATTTTAATGGCCATATTCAATTTGTTATTAATATCAAAAGAGTAGATAATTCGAAAAGAATTATAATTTTGATTAGAATGGTGAATACCTGAATTATGTATTTGCTGTTTTACTTAACATGTATTTATTGAACATCTGCTCTGCCAGGTACTATGCTAGGTGCTCTGCTACCATTGACAGTTCTTATGAATTTGAAGTTTTTATTGAATATGTAATGTTCTTATCTAAGATGGTGTTACCCAGAAACTGGGTTCGCCTCTTGGTGGGTGCCAAGCCAATAGACCCAACCAAGCCAAAGACTGGGAGAAGGAAGGATTTATCATAACTCGCAGCAAGTAAGGAGAACACGTGGTGGTGGTGATGGGGGGGATCTTTCACAAAGTAGTGTCTCCCCAGACAGCAAAATTGGGGAAGTTTTAAGCTAAGGGCACATGCATATTCAGGAAGGGGCTTTAGCAGAGGAGAATTCAGCATAGAAGTGGGGCAAAGGTTGACAGAGTCCCAGCTTTACTTGGCTGAAGTCAGAAAAGGTCAGCATCATCATTATATCCTCCACTTGGGGTGGGGGTGGGGGGCCTTGGTTCCTACAGAGCTCAGATGTATTATTATGTATATCCTTTGAGAAGGAACTAGGACTCTGCTTTATCCCTTCACTATTGTTTGCCTGCCTTTTCTCTCTCCCTGCATTCCTTTGTTCCCTTCAGATCATTAAATACTGAGATCAGGGCAAGCATTGTGGCCAGGCTTAGATTACAAAATGGCTTCTCTTATGTCAAGAAAGCTATTTCTGGTTCTCTTTCTCCAGGGGCCCCCTAACTTATCTGCTTACAGTGGGGCTTGTGGTGTAAATATTTTGAAGTTACTTATAAATTACTCTTAAAATGCCCATCTCTTGAAAATGTATAACAGTGCAGAGTCAACTGTTCTATAAGGATCTCTTTCAAGAGATGTTGAAAAGCAGTATCTCCTTCCCTCTGATTACTCTGCTACTTTGTACTTTATAAAGAGAATGGACTCTATACTTAAAAGGCCAGATTCTAAAAGGGTACTTACTTTGTTTCTGAAAGCCAGGCAGTAAGTAATTTGCTAATTTCTTTGGGTCACACAGAAAATGACTTGGCTTTCCTGCTTCTCTAGGGGCTTTCTTTACAAGTAAGCTCAAACAATAGGTGATTAGCCCAACATCTAAAAATTGTTTGGGAATAAACAGTGAGATTATAGCAACATGTAAGTAAACTACTATGGGCAGAGAAAAGGACAGAATTTTCTGGAGGACTCTTTTTAAAAAAATATTTACGGGGCTTCCCTGTTGGCGCAGTGGTTGAGAATCTGCCTGCCGATGCAGGGGACACGGGTTCGAGCCCTTGTCTGGAAAGATCCCACATGCTGCGGAGCAACTGGGCCCGTGAGCCACAATTACTGAGCCTGCGCGTCTGGAGCCTGTGCTCCACAACAAGAGAGGCTGCGATAGTGAGAGGCCCGCACACCGCGATGAAGAGTGGCCCCCGCTTGCCACAACTAGAGAAAGCCCTCGCACAGAAACGAAGACCCAACACAGCCACAAATTAATTAATTAATTTAAAATATATATATTTACGTAGTGAAAAAAGCCAGGGAAAGAAATCCTCGATAGGATTAAGATATGACTAAGATAAGATTGAATAGTGGGCTCTAATAAATAAAACGAAAGAATGTATATAACAAAACAGAAGCAGGCTCACAGATAAAGAAAACAAACTGGTGGTTACCCGTGGTGAGAAAGATGGGGGGAGGGACGAGATAAGGTATGGGATTACCCCTACTATGTATAAAATAGATAAGCAACAAGAATATATTGTACAGCACAGGGAAATATAGCCATTATTTTGTAATAACTTTAAAGTATAAATAACTTTTGTAATAACCTTGTAAAAACTTTTGTAGTAACTTTGGAGTGTAATCTATAAAAAAAATTGAATCCCTCTATTGTGCATCTGAAACTAATAATACTATAAATCAACTACACTTTAATTAAAAAAATAAAGTTAAGTAACTTGAATAAAGGTATAATTATATGCTTTTAAACCACAGACATTTTTATTGGATTTTCTTTCGGTTATGGATTTATAGAAACTATATAATCTTTAATTTAGTCATAGTCAGGGTATAATTTGCAATGTGGTCAGACTTTTTAAAAGCCTGCTTCTTGGACACTTTCCCTGGACTTCATTGAGAATTAGATTCCTTTTCTCTGTGTTCTCACGTTACCTTATACGTACTGCCACCGTGACACTTACAGTGAATTGTAATTTTCTGTTTATTTTGATAATAATGGTAGATGTAAGCTTCCCAAGTGCAGGGACTTCATCTCTGTATCCAGGTGTGCTGGCTCATTTCTCAGAGAGGCACTTACGAATTATTGATTGAGTATAAGAAAGTGAGTAGATTATTTGATGTAGATGTTTTAAAAACTCCTTCCTAATGGCACACTGGTGTTGGATCTTTAGTGAGGGAATATTTAATTGCATTTTGAAATAACAACATGTCTACCACAGATCTAGTTGGGATCCAAGTGTTTGATCATTAACATTCTCCCCTCAGTGAGAAACCTCGTCACCATTCCCTCCTGGATTTTTTTTTAAAACTTTTAATTTTAGAACTATTTGTAGATTTATAGAAAAATCGAGAAGATAGTACAGAGAGTTCCCATATGTCCCCTTCCCAGTTTCCTCTGTTAGTAACATCTTCTGGATCTTTTTGATTGTCTTGTCAGCCAAAGCATGTAGCAGGTGAGCGTTTGGGCAGAGGAGGTCGCTGCTGATCCAGCAGGCCCATTTCATTCCATGCGGAGTTAATTAGTAGCCTTTATTAAAACAGTTTTTGTGTTTTTTTTTTTTTTTTACCGCTCTCCAGTTACGGTGGATACTTTCCTTCACGTCACTGACAATGTTGTATGTTATTTGAAGGTTTGAAAACAAAAACACAAGTGTGTTTTGAGAAAATGAAGTAATACTTGTTTAGGATCAAACACAGTAAGGAAAAAAGTATGTGATTTTCTGTTTTGACTTGCTATTAATAATTAAACTGTAACAGATGCTAAACAAAAGGTTTAAAACAATGGTGTGCCTTTCTTTGTATTTGAACATGCATACCTTTTTGTCTAAAACAGAATTTTGGCTCTTGCCCAGAGGGGGAGAAACATTAGCAAATCTCTAAATACAGACTTTAGTGTTTATAATTCAGTTCTGTTGAGAAATTAAAATTTGCCATCTTAATCAGTGGTCAGTGTAACAACATTTTTTAATTTAAATTTGACTAAAATTGCAAGACTGATTCTATAGGTCCTGCAAAAAATTTTTTAACTTTGTCATGTCATACTTACGAAATTAATTTAGGTACATTTTAACCTATTTGTAGCTAATAATCAGAAAAGGAAATTTATGAATTTTTTTTTTCCTGGTGGGGCTTTCTACAACAAAATTATGGGGTCATACCACCTCCATGCCAGAAGGGATTTTAGACATCCTTAGCCCAGCCCCTTTATGTTTGTTAGAAGCATACATGAAACCCAGAGAAATTGGACTTAATTGTACAATTTAGTGGAAGTGCCAAGACATAAAGTTGGGTCTCTTTACCAGGAACTTAAAGTTTGTAAAATTTTACAGTTTAAGATTGTTTTCCTCATACTTGCTTAAATGTGTTCCTGAGAAGAGAGTATATTAAATTTGTTACCATGTAATATAGGAAGGAAGATTCACCATGTTACAGCCTAACAGGGTCCAGGACTAAAAGTGCCACTATTAAGATACTGTATGAGCATTTCATTTTCTACTCTTCTTAACTTGGTAATTTTGAATTATAAACACAAGAATGTGCTAAGAAAGCCAGTACCATCTTTGGTGTAAATGCAGTATGCAGAAATAACAATTTAGAATTTTTTTCAATAGTTATATGATTATTGGTGAGTAAATACTTTTAATAAGAAAACAAATATTTGAAATAAGCAAATAAAGCTTACTTGATTGCGCCAGAATCTCCGTTCCTTACGCCTGTACATAAGGAGCATAGTTGTTTAAAAATATGTTATATCCAACATATACCTGACATTTTTTTGGAGGAGCTTTCAGTCCCTTTTGAGCAGCTACTCTCTGTAGCAGGTATTTGTCAGTTTTCTCGCTGAGGAGAAGATAATTGATGAGAGTTAATCATTTCCACCGAACGGTTGCATTGACCTAATGTAAAGAAAACAGCCTATTGATTTATATCATATGGCTATCAGCAGGATTTACATTTCTTCTTCATGAAAATAATTGAGGGACACAGAAGGATCCAGATACCTGTCACTTCCTTCTCTTTCCTTTGAATTGTGCTTGGGAACTGAGTGGATGGTATGGCAACATCAAGTATGATCAGCTTCATTTAGAGATTGGAAGTGTAATGGTTAATGGAAAATCACACATCAGTTAGTTGCCTACTAAGTCTGATACTTCAGTTTATCAAGTGTCTGGGGAAGCAGAATGGTGGAGAAGTAGTGCTTGTGATTACACCACTCTGTATACTAGATAATCATATATTTTCTCTATGCATATGAGACAGCCTGTAGATTTATAGATAAAAAAGCAAGGGTGACAAAGGTTAGATCATAATTTACTGAAATAGTGGAAGAAATGTCAGTAAAAGTAAATAATTGTAGGAAACTAATCATCTCCAAAATGAGTTTTGGTTCTACAAATAGGTATCTTATTTTTCTATCAAGACTATTTTTTATATTAACGTCTGTGCCTATATTTTAATACTTTATTTTATGAATAAAAGGCAATTTTCTAGCCTTTTTTGTTGTTCATGCCTTAATTTTTTGTTTATTCCTTCTGTTCTAGAGACTTTTCAGACATTCAGAAAAATTCCTTGTTAAAATGCAGATATATTTTTGGTGTGGTTACCCCTTAAGGCTTATCAAGTAACTCCTTAATTCAAAATAACTTACTGCACTAATAACCGATATGTGCAAAGCTCAGTGTTATTGTGTCTTGATTTGAAGGATAGGAGATAAAGGTGTAAGAGATAGGGCCCTTTAATTCACCCACAGAGCGGTAGGACATAGAGATTAAAATATAATTAAATATTTTTGATGGGAAATGAAGGATATGAGTAGTAATTACTAAAGGAACTTTATTATTTTTACTTTGGATTATGCAGTTAAGGGACATATTATTGAAGGAAATAATTTGAACTGGTGTTTGCAAGATGGAAGGGTACAAACATGTGGTGAGAGAGGGAAAAGGTACTCCACTTCGTGAGGTGGACCTTGAAGGCTAGAGAAGATACAGAAGGAAGAGTGTAAATGTATGGCTTGTACAAGAGTGGTAAACACCCCTTTTCCAACCTCTTACGATCCCCAGTGGCTGTTTTTTGTTACTGTTTGAAGTTTTTGTTTTTAACAATCTTTACAGTGTTTGAAATACAAAATAAAAGTGAAATTTCTTAGTGGAACCCTTAGCCCGCTTTCACAACTCCTTTTCACTTCCCTTGCCCTCCATGCCTACCTCCATAGTCTTGGAGATACCACTTCAGTAACCCCAGGATTCCACAGGGCAGTTTGAAAATGTAGAGAAGCCAGGTAGACTGCATGGGATTTGGCAGGAAATGTGAAGTCACTAAAGTTTTGTTGTCGATGGTTCTTACGGATGGGCACTGTCCTATTCACTTCTGATCCCACAGCCATGGCACACTGTAGGCTACCTGTTGCTTGTCAAATTACTGTTGATTAAAGCTGTATTTTAGCAAGGATTATAATGCTCAGCACATAGCTTGCCTTTTTTGGGGAAGAGGGTGGTTATCTTAAAGCATGGCTTTTTGACAATGGGATACAGGATAGATGGCTGGAAAAGATGAAATAAAAAAGAAAGGACACATTGGACAAATGAAATGACTGTGCTGAAATGACACTAAAGTCAAGTCTCCTCTTCATGTAGCCTGTGGCCACTCCTGTGGTCCTTTATTGTAGTGTACACCACCATAACTTACCAGAGTTTGGGACGTGTAAGGCTACATCTGGTAGCCTAAGATTCTTCTAATCAACTTTCTTAGTCCTGTTATATTTTACATGTTCAAATTTGAAACTCACCTTTGCAAATAACTTATCAGACTTCCAAAGGTCATATTGATCATGAATCTGATGACACTAGTCTCAGAGGCAATGAAGTCATGTTAACCTCGTTCACCTTCTCAGTCTTGTTTTTTGAGTTGTGCTCTGTAACGTGACATTTGTCAGTTTTCACAGATAATTAAACGTTAACCATATGCTCATCTGATGTATTTAGAGTGATTATGTACTTTTAAAATAAATGTCTCTTGAATCACTATAATTATTTAACTTTTAAAAATTTCTTTTTCAGTCAGATCTTGTGGATCAAAGTATATTTAATTTTATCCCAGAGGGGGAACATTCAGAAGTTTATAAAATACTCTCTACGCATCTGCTGGAAAGTGATTCATTAACCCCTGAATATTTAAAATGTAAGTAGTAGTTCTTAAACAAAAAGTTAAACAGATTTGGTTGCGTTATCCTTTACTTTTGTAATTTTGTGACAAACCCAGGTATGTTTAACCAAATTAACACGTGGCATCGTTCCAAATACCCTATTAGATCCTTTTTAAATACTAACATATGGTGGAATTACGACCATATTAGAAGTCTGAACTCTTCCAGAATACATTGAAACCTCATCTTTTTGTTACAGTATGCCATAAAACTGTATTTTACACAAAAATGGAACTTGCAGTATATTCTTTTTAATTTTTATATAAAATCTTACTGTGTTTAATGAGAGAAAATGAAACAGCTCATTTTCAGCATCACTAACCAATTGAACACTGAAACTATGGGGCAAGACGTCTATATTTTAAAAAATGATTTAATAAAGGAAATTGCTTTATTAATTAAACAGTAATTTATTGGATATGTCTAGTGTGCCAGACATTTGTGTGCTATACCATAAAAGTGCCAAGAATAGGGAAAAATAGTCCCTGCCTTTAATAAGTGTAAAATACCATGGTATAATCTGACTTTTCTCCTAGATTCACTGGACAAATTAACTTGACCAGAATACCTCATTTTCTTGCATAAATTATCTTGTGTAAAATCTGAAATCATTACAGCACTACATTTGGCCATTAGTGATTAGATGTCTTCTTTAGCTACTTTTTCCATGATTTTTAAGTTTTGACTTTTCCAGTAATACTGACGTGAATCATTTTAAAGGTTCTTTATATTTTGAATCTTCAGATTCTGTAGAACACTAACCGTTCAAGAATTGAGATACACATACACACACAGACACACACACACACGTGTAAGTATGTGTGAACATACATCTTTGATAAGATAGCCTGTCAGAAGGAGTTGAGAAGATGAAAAACTGGAGACCAGGAGAATCCATTTGAAGCCTATTTATAATTGTTTAAAAATCAAGTTCCTATGACATTGACCAAGAGACTAGTCTTTCACCTAGGAGAAAGATTTGGGTTGGATATAATGACGTAGAGGCCAGTTATAGGCCTGTAAATGGTATTTGAAGTCATGGATTGAATGATGTTGCTTGAGGTAAATATATAGAGTAAGGAGAGAAAAATTAGAAAGATGGAACCCTGGGCCATGGCAAGAGGTGAACAAAAGAGGAGTCTGCTTTAGAGACCTTCACAAGGGCAACATTGTCTGGAGAACTGAACGAAAGCCTTTGGCAGAAATACAGACCTTAGGCTTCCGTTTCCAAGATCAGGCAAGAATACTTTTTTTTAAAAAAATTAATTAATTTATTTTTGGCTGCGTTGGGTCTTTGTTGCTGCTCACGGGCTTCCTGTAGTTGTGGTGAGCGGGGGGCTACCCTTCGTTGCAGTGTGCAGGCTTCTCGTTGTGGTGGCTTATCTTGTTGCGGAACACGGGCTCTAGGGCGCGGGCTCAGTAGTTGTGGCACGTGGGCTCAGTAGTTGTGGCTCGTGGGCACTAGAGCAGAGGCTCAGTAGTTGTGGCACATGGGCTTAGTTGCTCCAAGGCATGTGGGATCTTCCCAGACCAGGGCTTAAACCCGTGCCCCCTGCATTGGCAGGTGGATTCTTAACCACTGTGCCACCAGGGAAGTCCCCAAGAATTTTTTTTTTTTTTTTTTGCGGTACACGGGCCTCTCACTGTTGTGGCCTCTTCCGTTGTGGAGCACAGGCTCTGGACGCGCAGGCTCAGCGGCCATGGCTCACGGGCCCAGCTGCTTCGCGGCATGTGGGATCTTCCCAGACCGGGGCACAAACCCGTGTCCCCTGCATCGGCAGGCAGACTCGCAACCACTGCGCCACCAGGGAAGCCCTCCCCAGGAATACTTTTTAATAGAGAAAAGCCTTAATTAAATGACTTTCAGACCTCCTGCTTAAAGAACTGATATACAAAAAAAGTTATTTCTTTTTTTGTACATGAAAAAGATGTTTCATGTCAAAGGAGTAAACGAGATGTAAAACAGAGGGTAAATTGCTTGGAAAATTCAGGATTCTGTAAATATGCCATTTGGGCCATAATGAAGGTGAGGTAGTACAGGTGATGTGATTTGTGTCTAGAGAAGGAAATAGGGCCTAATGTTTCATCCTAAACAGTTTGGTTTTTATTTTTTAACATAGTGAGAAGCCAGTGCAAGGGGATTTGGGTGGTTTTGTGGTCTGAAAAGGAAATCTCTCAGGTGGAAAATTTTGAAAAATAACCAGAATGGAGATTAAAAGGATAGCAGTAGAAGTAAGGATGGAGAGGAAAGCACGCATTCGATTGTTGAGTGGATAAACTCAGTAGGACTTGGTGTTAGGCACAGGTGTCCAAATAGCTAGGGATCATCCGTGGGGAAGATTTTAGGAAGAGAGTAGTTAGAGTTTGAACCTGTTGAGTTTGATGATAAACCCATTCATGATAATAACAGAAGAGTATGTGTTTGATGCTGTGAGTGAAGAGAGGTGTTATTAGTCCTTGAGTGCTGAAATAATAATAATGAAAGTGATGTTAGTCTTAGAGTAATAGGCAAGGGTGAATCTGAGTGGGAAGAGTGTGGAGGCATGGAGAATCCATTTTTGCAGTTACCTAGCTACAGGGTAATTTACATCTGTACTAAGTTGGTGGTACTGGATGCTCATTTGGAAAAAATAACTCATGAGAGCTTCCTTGGTGAAATGAACAGCACATCCTATGACAGATTAGTTTGGGAATTGGTGATAGGATGAGAAGAGACCAAATTGATATGATTTCTAACTAAGCAGTTAGAAATCATATAGGATGAAGGGGAAGGGCAGCTGGCTTAGGAAGAAAGGGGGATAAATTCACTTTCAAATATTTTGAGTTTCACTTACTGATGGGACAATCAGGTAGAGATGTTCTGAAATCAAATAGTGATATGAGACTTGGTCTTATATAAAACGTTAGAGTTGGGGAGAGAGATTTAGGAGCAAATAATTTTGTCAATGCTGGTAAGTTTGTAAAGGATAATAGATTACAATCAAAAGAACTTTTTGGGCTTTCCTGGTGGTGCAGTGGTTAAAAGAACTTTTGTGATGCCCATAGTTTGGAGACTGATTAGCAGAAGAGATAGAAATAGTAAGGTAGGAAGGTAAGTTTCATACTATGGGAATGAAAACATGTGAATTTTAAGAAGAGGTAGAAACAGTGAGGAAAGACCATTGAGCTTAATACAGACGTGGGTGATTTTTAGAAGAGGAGTTTCTATAGAGGTGTGAGGGCAAAAGCCACAATGCATAAAGTTAAGGGAGGTAAACATATGGAAACTAGAGCACATAATGAAAAGGAAGGAGATCTGTGTTACTAAAAAGAGTAGCATGGAAAACTCTATATGTTTGCGATGGAAAGACCTGAACAAATTTAAAAGTAGAAAGTAAGGAACCAAAGAAGAACATGTGTGGATGTTAAAGGAATGAATACCGTGGTGTGGCCCTGGTCCTGGAGAAGGAAGAGAGGAAAGACTGTTCAAGGTAGACATAGAAGTATTAACTTTGGAATAGGAAGCAAAACCTTTCTTTGAAATTAGAGTGAAGGATGAGAAGGAAGGACAAATAAAAATGGAGGAACATGGAGTGGCTTGTATCAGAAGATCTGTTTTCTTTATTAAGGACAAGGTGAGATCATCTAAAGAAACTGCTTTTATGGACTAAACAAAATGTCATTGAGGACCTCTGTTGGAGGAAATAATGATTGTAGACTTATACAACTGTTATAATCTTACTTTGTGTGATATATCATTCATTATGATAAGTCACAAATATGTCATATTTTTTCTCTTATTTCAGCAAAAAATCAGTTAGAATTTTGTTGTCATATGCTTCGAGGAACAATAGACCCAAAGGAGCCATCTACTTATGAATATGTGAAATTTATAGGAAATTTCAAATCTTTAAACAGTGGTAAGTTAAAATGCTTCTTTTGCAATGTAATTTCACTTGGTATTCTTTTAAGCTCTTAAGGACAGATGTTTGAATATCAGTAAAAACTAGATTTTACTGGAGTAACTGTTGATAACTTATTTCCTTATTGTTTTAGTATCCACTTCAGCACACAATGGTTTTGAAGGAACAATACAACGCACACACAAGCCTTCTTATGAAGATAGAGTTTGTTTTGTAGCTACTGTCAGATTAGCTACACCTCAGTTCATCAAGGTATGTTTCTAATTTTATTTCACAAAGGGGTTTCACTTTATATTACGAGAATTGTCTGTGTAATTTTTTTGTTGTTTCCAGATACTTCCTGTAAACATTGAAGTGGTAATGGCCATGAGACATTAAACATACATGATCATGATATTTTTGAAGCAAATAATGAGTTATCAAGGCACTCATTAAATTATGTAACTAAGTTTTAAATGTATACCCTTTGTAGTTAACCAGTGGTTATGTATCACCGTTGTCCTGCTTTTGTGCAAAATTTTAATATGCTTTTTTTGTATGGTTCACAACTACAGTAAAGGGGAAAAGCCAAAAATCTAGGTAAATTTAAAAGATTGGTTCTGAAATTTTCTTTTGAAATGCACAAGTTGCTTTTTACTGCCTTTCATGTACCTCTTCAGTTTTGAAATTCAGTTAAATAATTTATTTTTATATCCTGGGCCCAGGAAGCAGATGATTAGTAGGGAAGTGGGAAAATCAAAGACTTCAATCACTGGAAAGTGGCTGGAAATAAGCCAGGCTAAGATTTTAAATTTAGGGAAACACCATATTATAGGACAAAGTACCGAATTAGCAGTTAGAGGATCTTGAACCAGTCTCGCTCTGCTTGTTTTGATCTTAATAGCAGTGGCTAAAATGTTTATTGAGTGCTTACCACATGCTGTATACTTTACATGAGTTATTTAATTCTTAAAAATGCTGGTATGACCACCATTTTATATGTAAGGAAACTGTGGCCTTAGGGAAGTTAAATTACTTGCCCAAAGTCACAGCTATTAAGCAGTAGAACTGAGATTGGTTCTAATTCTTTTTCTCTCAAAGCCCAAACTCTTAATCACTACATTGTGCTACAGAAGGTTATTCAAGGACACAGAGGCAGGTTGGAATACATTGTTGAGTATGACTAGAGTCTAGGGTTACTGTGTGTGGAGGAGTGGATAGGGATGGTGAGAGATGATGTTAGAAAAGTAAGCAGATGCCGGCAATGAAATGTGCTTCTTTCTTTGTTGTTTGTTTCTCCTTGCTGAAGAGTGTAGATTTTATCCTGATGGAATGAGCAACCATTAAGGTTTTTAAGCAGGGAAGTTATACAATCATATTTGAGTATTTATAAGGTAATTGTGGCCAGAATAGAAGATGAGTTGAAGGACAGGGAGACTTGTTTGGGGAGACACTTTGGCAATAGTGTGAGCCAATGATGGCAAGGTTCTAGAGTCTAAACTAAGACGCTGAAGCTGGATGGGATCAAACAGATTTCTTAAAAACTTAGAAGGTGAAATTGAAAGGATTTAATAGTGGCCATTTAGATGGTGAATGGTGAAAATGAGTGTATTGTGACTCTCAGATTTCTAGACTTAATGGCATAACACAGGTATGCCTCTGTTAATGAGATGGAACATTGTGTAACTGGGTATGAGGAGTAAAGCAGTTAGTTTATTTTAGGACACGTTGAGTTTGTGATGTGCAGGAACATCCAGGCAGAAATACAGAACTCTAATTCAGGAGAGAGATCAGAATTCAGAATTCGGGTTTTTAGGCATGTGAGTGAACAGAGAAATGTGTCGAGTGGAGAAGCACTCCTCCAGAAGCCTGCATCTATTTATTGCCATATTCCTTGGTACTAGAAAATAAAAATGTATTAAAAAAACGTTTAGGGAAAAGTTAGCTAAGAATTACTTTTACAGCTAACAATGTTTGGGACTGTGCTAAGGACACTGAAAAGTATTTCTAAATTTTAATTATTAATTTATTTGTAGGAAATGTGCACTGTTGAAGAACCTAATGAAGAGTTTACATCTAGACACAGTTTAGAATGGAAGTTTCTATTTCTAGATCACAGGTAACTCCCATTTTACAATTCCATAAAAAGATAATAATCATATTATAATTCTTGAAATTAATGGATTTCAAGGACAAACTTTTTCTCATCAGGGCACTCAAACTCATTATCCATTATTTAAAAAATAAAGGTTCCTCCCAAAATTGATTTCTAGTTGAGTATTTTTTATTATGGAAAAATTCATAATATTGGTTGTTTTATATGTAATTTAGGGCACCACCCATAATAGGATATTTGCCATTTGAAGTTCTGGGAACATCAGGCTATGATTACTATCATGTGGATGACCTAGAAAATTTGGCAAAATGTCATGAGCACTGTAAGTAGATTTTAATATTTCTGGTGATAATAACTTTTTAATCTGTAAATAACTATCATATTAATAGAAGGTGGTGAAATACCAACTCAGAACCATTTTTGTATTTTTGAAATATATTGGAAATTTTTTCTTTGTATATATAACTAATTCCATTAGGAATCCTAGATCAAGTCTAAATTAAACTTCTTCCCATTCTACATATTTCAGTCTATAGTAGTAAGTACAGTTTTATAATATGGCATCTAATAAACCTTGTTTTGAAGTATATAAGCTCTACATCTAGAGTAAGAGAAGTAGATTTGTTTGAAAACTGTAATAGTATGTCAAAATATTAGAACACTATTTCATAAATTTTGATATCCAGGCCCAGGAGGTAGGGACACATTTAAATAATCTCTTTTAGAAAACTCATAGTGAGTGCTTCATTAATGTTACCTGCCGTTGTTATATTAGCAGAAGGAACATTATCATCGCATTTTTTGCCCTGTTCTAAACAATTTACGTACATTATTCTCTATTTTTCATCATCACAGTTGTAGAAAGTAGATACTACTATTATCTCCACGAGTAAACTGAGACGCAGAAAGGCTAACTAATTTACTTACAAGCCCATAACTCATTGGTGGCAGAGACAGGATTAGAGTCTAGCCCTACCCCTTTACCACGTGCTATTCATTCCTTGTTTCAGAAGTTTGTTTTTAATAGGTTTTATTTGCTTCTCTGATCCTCCTCCCCAAATCCTTCCCTCTTGAGTGTCCTCTAAATTAGATATTTAAGATACTTTCATAATGTCTTAGGCCGGTCTCATAAACCTCTCTCTATGAAAATAAAGCATGTTATATAATATCATCAGCTATATGGAAGATTTTCAGACTAAAGTCACTTCACAAAAGAAACATTCCTCACTTCAAGTGATAATGGGCACTAAGCTCCATGATGTATTAAAAAATATCTGACACCTCTATTAGCTAGCTGGGTAATTTTGGACAAGCAGTTTGAAGTATGTAGAACTTGGTTTCCTCATTAATAGAGAGAGCAAGCGATTCCTGTCCAGCATTTCATAAGGTTTGTTGCATGAATGCCAGTCTATTAAAAATGAATTGTATGGTCAAGGAAAACTAGGTAACAGCTTATAATCCATCCCCATCTCCCCACCACCAGAATCTTGACATATATTAGCATACTCAAGGCTTTGAGAAGACCTGTTTAACAAATTTTCCCAAGTTAATTTAACCACAAAACCCATTTGTTGCTTAATATCATTAAAAGGCTTTCGAACTTAAAATCTACAGAGAATGTTTTGGGAAATACTGTATTGTCAGTTACTTTAAATAATTAACTTTTTCTGATTTTGGTTAGTTAAGGTTTAGAATTAAATGCCTCAAAGATGCTGTACTTGTAGGGGCCGGGAGGGTGGGTGGAGCCCAGGTGTGATTACTTATTGCTGTTGCCCTCAGTATGTCTTAGCAGGAGAAAGTCAGTATGTGAATAATTTATTCTTGAGTATTTGGAAATTTATTGTATGTGAAAAGTATCTAAGACCAGCAATAACTGGCTGTAAATTGGGCACTGTGGAAGATATGCTAATTTCTGTCTCTACAGAATAGCATTTTCTTATAATTGATGTACTATATGTTATTGAAAAGCCAGAAGAAGAATTATATATATATAGATATAAATGTGGGTGATACCTTTGGCTAAAAATCTAATAATATGAATCAAAACATATTTCTTTTCTTCTTAGTAATGCAATACGGGAAAGGCAAATCATGTTACTATAGGTTCCTGACCAAAGGACAACAGTGGATTTGGCTTCAAACTCATTATTATATCACTTACCATCAGTGGAATTCAAGACCAGAGTTCATTGTTTGTACTCACACCGTAGTAAGGTAATAATTCTTTTTACAGAATTTCTGAATATAGAAACATCCATAATGATTCTGGAATGTAATTTTATGTATAACTTATTAATGAAGTACAAAGTGATTTTTTCACCATTTTTGATATATATTTCAATTTATTATTACATTTACTTATAGGCATTATATAGAAAGAAATACAGTACAGATATGTAGAAATATATAATTCTTGACATAAATTTTATGGTTTAGAGCAGATGTTGTAACTGTCTTTTATATACCACAGTCAGTCATGTAAAAGGAGAACTGGAGTAGATAAAGCATACTCTTCCCTTATTTAATTCCTCTTAATTTAAGTTCTGTGTGGTTATGGATCATTTACAGTAGCACATAAAACTTTTGAGATATGTAGAAAAATGGAATTTGAACTAAGATATACACTGTATGTTTTAGGTTTTTGTGGTGCATAGAAAATAGTCTGGAATTTGTGATGAACAAGTAAGACACATAACAAACACTGAATGGTTGCACCTCTGCAGTATTTTAAATGAATGATCAAACACTGAAATTCTGTTTTTTACCATTTGTAGTTATGCAGAAGTTAGGGCTGAAAGACGACGAGAACTTGGCATTGAAGAGTCTCTTCCGGAGACAGCTGCTGACAAAGTATGTTATCCTACAGTTTTTTTAAATTATTTTTATTTCTTCCCAGTGAAAGACAAGACTCAACAAATATTTCCTTACTTGTGACAGGGTTATAACTATGCTTTACTATTTATTTTTATATTAAATTTAATATCTTACAACCTTGTGTGCTTCTAAAAAAGGTTTGAAGGGCTGCTATTTAGTGATAACTGTATGAGAGACATGTATGATCTCAGATTTAAACTAACATTTGTTACAGTGTGCTAGGCTCTGGCTAGGTTTTTATATAATTTACAAAATGTCATTTATTTCTCAGACATCCTTATCTGAGTAGGTGATATCCCCACTTTGACAATATTAAAACTGAGCTTAAAGACTCATGCCTGGCAAGTTACAGTCAGATGTTGAACTCTGGTTTCTCTTTTCATTGTATCGGGTAGGAGTGTAGGATATTAGCTACCTATTGCTGTGTAACAGAACTTAATGATGTAAAATAACACACATATATTATCTGACAGTTTCTGTGAGTCAAGAATCCAGACACAGTTTAGTTGGGCCCTCTGCTTCAGAACTGGTCATGAGGCACAACGTTTCAGCCCAGGGTCTCTCACAAGTCTGTAATCAAGGAGTCACTGGGGGCCACAGTCATCTCAAGGTTCAACCTAGGCAGAATCTGTTTGCCAGCTCACTTAGTGGTTGTTGGAAGGATTGGGTTCCTAATGGGCAGTTAGACTGAGGGCCTTGGTGCCTTGCTGGCTGATGGCCAGAGGCAGTCCTCAGTTCCTTTCCAGGTGGCCCTTTCTGTCAGAACAAGTATGCAAGAAGATCTAGGGAGAGAAAAATCCAGCAAGATGAAAGTCAGTCTTTTGTAACTTAATCACAGAAGTGATATCCCATCACTTTTGTCTGTTCTGTTCATTAGAAGTAAGTCACTAGATCCAGCCTACAGTAAAGGGGAGGGATTATACAAGGTTATGAATACCTGAAGGTAGGAATCATTATGAACCATATCAGAAGTTGCCTACAACAAGTATTTTTGACCTGTAGAAAAATAAGTGGAATGAAAAGGTCCAGAATGTATATTAAAAAATGAGTTAAAATAGGCAGCATGCCAGGGGACAGATGGGAGGATGTCATTCAGTCATTCAACAAACCTTATTAAGTACCTTCCATGCACAGTGAAGAAAACCATCAACGAAATGAAAAAGAAATCTACCGAATGGGAGAAGATATTTGCAGATGATACATCCAATAAGGGATTAATATCCGAAATATACAGAGAACTCACAGGACTCAGTAACAAAAAAGAAGTCCAATTAAAAAATGGGCAGACAACCTGAATAGACATTTTCCCACCAGACACATGAAAAGATGCTCAACACCTTTCTAATCATCAGGGAAATGCAAATCAAAACCACAATAAGGTATCACCTCCTACCTGTCAAAATGGCTGTTATCAAAAAGAGAACAAACAACAAGTGTTGGCGAGGATGCGCAGAAAAGAGAGCCCTCATGCACTGTTGGTGAGATTGTAAGTTGGTGTAGCCACTGTGGAAAACAGTATGGAGGTTCTTCAAAAAATTAAAAACAGGACGACCTATCAGTTTCACTTCTGAGTATTTACCTGGAGAAAACAAAAACAGTCGAAAAGATTTATGCACCCATGTTCATGGCAGGATTAATTACAATAACCAAGATACAGAAGCAACCTAAGTAAAAATGTGGTACATATATACAGTGGAATACTTTGCAGCTGTAAAAAAACGAAATCTTGCTATTTGCAGCAATATGGATGGATCTTGAGGGCATTATGCCAAGTGAAATAAGTCAGAGAAAGACAACTGATCTCACTTATACATAGAATTTAAAAAACAAAACAAATGAACAAACAAAACAGACCCATAGATACAGAGAACAAACTGGTGGTTTCCAGAGTGGGGCGGGGTGGGGGGTGTGGGCTGGGGCAAAATAGGTGAATGGGATTAAGAGGTACAGACTTCCAGTTGTAAAATAAGTAAGTCACATAGGAATACGGTTAATAAAACTGTAATAGCTTTGTATGGGGACAGATGGGTACCAGACTTACCATGATATTCATATTTAAATGTTGAATCGCTATGTTGTACACCTGAAACTAACAATATTGTGCATCAGCCATACTTCAGTTAAAAAAGAAGAGTGCCGGGCTTCCCTGGTGGCGCAGTGGTTGAGAGTCCGCCTGCCGATGCAGGGGACGCGGGTTCGTGCCCCGGTCCGGGAAGATCCCACATGCCGCGGAGCGGCTGGGCCCGTGAGCCATGGCCGCTGAGCCTGCGCGTCCAGAGCCTGTGCTCCGCAACGGGAGAGGCCACAGCAGTGAGAGGCCCGCGTACCGCAAAAACAAAAACAAACAAAAAAAAAGAAGAGTGCCAGGAAGTACTGGACATCGCTCTAGCTGCTGAGAATATGGCTGATGCTCTCATGGGTCCCATATGAAAGAATTTTTCCAAAGAGGCTCTGTCTGCTCAGTGGAGGAAAATCCAGCATGTTTTTAGTGAAAGAAATTTTCTGAGGAAAGTGCTTAAATCTAGAGTTCCTTGAAATAAGGACTATCATAGAAACCAAAGTAATACATATAGAGATTGTTCTCTTTACTTCTTTTTTTCCCCTAATGCCCATGTCCAATCCTAGGAAATTCAGCTAGCCCTACTTACAAAATATACTCCAACTATGTCTCCTTTCTCCCCACATTAATGTTACCACCATGATCCTCCTGAGTTTAGGGAAGAGGTCCACTTGCGATATATTTTTCAGAAATGTCCATGTGTGGATGGTTTTAGTCAGGAATCTAAACATGATCACCAGGGGAATGAGTGTAGAGAGAAGATGACCAGGCACTAAGCACTGGGGCACTCAACATTAAGACGTGAAGGGGTCAAGGAAGAACCAATCACAGGAGACCAAGGAGAAATATCCACTGAAGTAGGAATAATACCAGGAAACTAAGTTGTCCTAAAAGCCAAGAAAAGAAAGTGAGCGTGTCAGTGAGGAGTGAACAGTCAGCTTTGTCAGGTTCTGCTGAAATAAGTTAAATTAGATGAGTACTGAGAATTGAGCATTCAGTTCAATAACTTGTATTCATTGATCAGTAAGAACAGACCAGGTGGAATAGTAATATGAGGGAAAGCTTGATTAGAGTGGGTTTAGAAGAGAGTTTTCTGAGACAAGGGGAATTAGAGATGGTAAGTAGGGAAGGGTTTTACTACAAAGAGGAGAGAGATCTGGCAATAATAGGAAGCACTGGGCTAAGAAGAAGCTTTTGCTTTTTAAGGTGGGAGAAAAAATAGCATATTTGTATATGGACAAGAATGGTCTGAAGGAGAGAGAAAAATTGGTGATAGGAGAGAGAGCGGTAGAAATGGTAGAGCAGTGTTCTTGAGTAGGTGAAAGAAGATGAGATCTAGTGGACAAGTGAATGGATTAGGCTTAGCTAGATAGAAGAGCAGATGATTTCAGCTACAGAAGGGGTCGGGAAACTATGGCCGTTCGGCTTGATCTGGCCCTCTGCCTTGGTTTGTAACACCCACAAGCTACAAATATGTTTTTTACATGTTTTTAAGTGATTGAAAAAAAAATAATGTTTTGTGACACACAAAGATTATATCATCAGATTTCGTAGCCACACTCAATCGTATATTGCATATGGCTGCTTTTGTACTACAACGGTTGAATTGTTGTGACAGAGACTGTGTGGCCCACAAAGCCTAAAATATTGACTCTCTGACCCTTACAGAAAAGTGTGCTGATCCCTGAATTACAGTAACATGAAGAAGGGTAGAATATGTGAGTATGTATGCTGGTAGGAAGGTTGATATAGTAGTGGAGCTGTGGCATTTCTCTACAGTGAAATAGGAAGTGGAGTTGGGGTTTGAAAAGAGGGAAAAGTGTTGAATGATTTTCTAGGAGAGTGAGAAAGTGAATGGACAAGGGAATTTTAGTCTGTTTGGCAGGCAGGATTAAGGGCTCATTGAGGGTCTTGGTCATTTATTTAAAGACAGAACGACGGTTAGCATGTGTGTTTCTTCAGCCATGTTCAGCTGTGCAGGAACAGATGTGGAATAGGTTAATAATTGGGTTTCACCAGCACTGGTATTTTCCTAAGGGAGTATGGTGAAGGGAGATACGGGCAAGGGAGTTGATGATACACTCAAGGGTGTGTCTGATGATTAACCATCATTTTAAGCTGGTTAAAGAGGGAAGAGAAGACAAGAGTGATTATGAAACTGGTAGAATTGATGTATTTTAGGTTCCACTGAAGGATTATTGGAGTTGGGATACTAAAGGGAATGAGGAAGAAACAGGGGGAAAGGTGGTTAAAGCGTAGGATGTTTGAAACTGAGGTTATGGAATGCTTATTTTTATTGATTATGACAAGGTCTAGGGTTTAACTATAAGAATAAGTGATTGAGGACAAGTGGATGTCAAGGTCTTCATCAAGGAATAGAGAAGTCATGGTGTCGAATATGTGAATGTTGGTAACCTAGGAATTAAGAATCAGTGAGGGCAACATCTAACATCATACTCAGCAGGAGAAAAGCTGAAAGCATTTCCTCTAAGATCAGGAACAAGACAAGGATGTCCACTCTCACCACTTTTATTCAACATAGCTTTGGAAGTCCTAGCCACGGCAGTCAGAGAAGAAAAAGAAATAAAAGGAATCCAAATTGTAAAAGAAGAAGTAAAACTGTCACTGTTTGCAAATGACATGATTCTGTACATAGCAAATCCTAAAGATGCTCCCAGAAAACTACTAGAGCTCATCAATGAATTCGGTAAAGTTGCAGGATACAAAATGAATACACGGAAATCTGTTGCATTTCTATACACTAACAACGAAAGACCAGAAAGATAAATTAAGGAAACAATTCCATTTACCATCGCATCAAAAAGAATAAAATACCTAGAAATAGACCTACCTAAGGAGGCAAAAGACCTGTACTCTGAAAACTATAAGATGCTGAAGAAAGAAATTGAAGATGACACCAATGGATGGGAAGATATACCATGTTCTTGGATTGGAAGAATTGATATTGTCAAAATGACTGTACTACCCAAGGCAATCTACAGATTGCAATGCTATCCCTATCAAATTACCAATGGCATTTTTTGCAGATCTAGAACAAAATATCTTAAAATTTGTATGGAAACACAAAAAACCCCAAATAGCCAAAAATTAATTAATTAATTAATTAATTAATTTATTTATTTATGGCTGCATCAGGTCTTCATTGCTGTGCATTGGCTTTCTCTAGTTGCAGTGAGCCGGGGCTACTCTTCGTTGCTGTGTGCAGGCTTCTCATTGTGGTGGCTTCTTTTGTTGCGGAGCACGGTCTCTAGGTGCTCAGGCTTCAGTAGTTGTGGCGTGCGGGCTCAGTAGTTGTAGCTCGGAGGCTCTAGAGCGCAGGCTCAGTAGTTGTGGTACACAGGCTTAGTAGCTCCATGGCATGTGGGCTCTTCCTGGACCAGGGCTCGAACCCATGTCCCCTGCATTGGCAGGCAGATTCTTAACCACTGAGCCACCAGAGAAGCCCCCAAAGCAATCTCGAGTTGAAAAATGGAGGTGGAAGAATCAGTCTCCCTGGATTCAGACTATACTATAAAGCTACAGTCATCAAAACAGTAAGGTACTGGCACAAAAACAGACTTACAGATCAGTGGAACAGGATAGAAAGCCCAGAAATAAACCCACACACCTATGGTCAATTAATCTATGACAAAGAAGGCAAGAATATAAAAAGAGTTTCTTCAGTAAGAGGTGCTGGGAAAACTGGACAGCCACATGTAAAAGTATGAAATTAGAACATTCTCTAACAACATACACAAAAATAAACTCAAAATGGATTAAAGACATAAATGTAAGACTGGATACCATAAGACTCTTAGAGGAAAACATAGGCAGAACACTCTTTGACATCAGTCACAGCGATATCTTTGGATCCACCTTCTAGAGTAATGAAAATAAAAATAAACAAATGGGACCGAATTAAACGTAAAAGCTTTTGCACAGCAAACAAAACCATAAAAAAATGAAATGGCAACCCACAGAATGGGAGAAAATATTCGCAAATGATGCAACCAACAAGAGATTAATCTCCAAAATATACAAATAGCTCATGCAGCTCAATACCAAAAAACAAACAGCTCAACCAAAAAAATGGGCAGAAGATCTAAATAGACATTGCTCCAGAGAAGACATGCAGGTGGCCAATAGGCACATGAAAAGGTGCTTAACATCGCTACTTATTAGAGAAATGCAAATCAAAACTACAGTGAGGTATCACCTCACATGGGTCAGAATGGCCATCATCAAAAAGTCTACAAACGACAAATGCTGGAGTGAGTATGGGGAAAAGGGAACCCTCCTGCACTTTTGGTGGGAATGTAAGCTGGTACAGCCACTATGGAGAACAGTATGGAGGTTCCTTAAAAAACTAAAAATAGAATTACCATATAATCCACCAATCCCACTCCTGGGCATATATATGGAGAAAACCATAATTCGAAAAGATACATGCACCACAATGTTCATTGCAGTGCTACTTACAATAGCCAGGACATGGAACCAACCTAAATGTCCATCAACAGAAGAATGGATAAAGAGGATGTGGTATGTATACATAATGGAATATTAGCCATAAAAAAATAACTAAATAATGCCATTTACAGCAACATGGATGGACCTAGAGATTATCATACTGAATGAAGTAAGTCAGACAGAGAAAGACAAATATGATATCTCTCATATGTGGAATCTAAAAAATGATACAAATGAACTTATTTACAAAACAGAAGCAGACTCTCAGAGAACGGACTTGTGGTTACCAAAGGGGAAAGGTGGATGGGAGGGGTAAATTAGGATGCTGAGGTTAACATATGCAGACTACTATGTATAAAATAGATATTCAACAAGGACCTACTTCCCTCCATTATAATGAGGAGGGAAGAGAAGATGGTTATGTTCATATACCTGGTATGTTAATAGGTAGAGTTACATATTTGGCGGTGGTAAGTATTCTCATCGATATAAGACAAAGCCATCAGTTGAGAGAGGGAGAAAGAAGCTTAGGAACAATGGGAAAGATATGGAGTAATTGTGAGGAGTAGGAAGATGAGCCCACTAGAAAACTTAATGTTTCTGCTTAGTGTTGAGTATCTTTTTTAGGTTGGCGGTCATTTTAGGTTGACTATAATTGTCTCCAAAGGAACAAGTGAGCTGGAAGGCTAGGTAGGACAGGGCTGGTTTAAAGTTAGATTTTAATTTGTGCTCTTAGAGGTGCTAGAGTATCTGGTAATGACAAGGAGTAGAGATTGAACGCGGTAAAGTAGAGGAAAAAGTTTCTTGGAGACGAGGAGTTCCTAGAAAGCTGAGAGGCCAGGACAGGATATTGGATGAATCACCAATATGGATATTGAATTCTGGAGAAAGGTCAGAGAGATGGTGTGAAGAAGATTTTGAGCAGTCAAATGCGGAGTTCCAAAGATGCTTTTAGTGCCTTGTCTGTAAACTTAAGTGTCATCTTAATTCTGTTGGGTTTTTTTTTTTTCACTTTTTCTTTTTTCTGATGTGGTGAAATATATGTAACAGAATTTACCATCTTAACCTATTTTAAGTATATAGTTGAGTGGTATTAAGTACATTCACACTGTTGTGCAAGCATCGCCACCATCCATCACCAAAACCTTTTCATCTTTCCAAACTGAAACTCCATACCCATTAAACAGTAACTCCCCATTCCCTCCTCCCTCCAGCCCCTGGCAGCCACCAATCTACTTCTGACTCTGTGAATTTGATTCCTATAGGTACCTCATGTAAGTGGAATCATACAGTATTTGTCTGTATGTGACTGGCTTATTTCACTTGGCATAATGTCCTCAAGGTTCATCCATATTGTAGCATGTGTCAGCATTTCCTTTTAAAGGCTGAATAATATTCCATTGTATGTATATACCACATTATGTTTATTCATTCATCCATCAATGGACACCTGAGTTGCATCCATCTTTTGGCTATTGTGATTAATGCTGCTATGAACATGGCTGTACAAATATGTGTTTGAGTACCTGCTTTCAATTCTTTTGAGGATATACCCAGAAATGAAATTTCTGGATCATATGGTAATTCTATATTTAATTTTTTCAGGAGCTGTTGTTACGGTTTTCCATAGTAGCTGCACTGTTTTATTTTATACATTCTTGTCAGCACTGCACAAGGGTTCCAGTTTCTTCATATCCTCACCAACACTGGTTATTTTCTGTTTTTTTTTATAATAGCCATCTTGATTGAAGTGGTATTTCTTGGTTTTGATTTGCATTTCCCTAATGATTAGTGATATTAAGCATCTTTTCATGTGTTTGCTGCTTATATATCTTCTTTGGAGAAATGTCTCTGCAAGACTTTTGCCCATTTTTTAACTGGATTTTTTGTGGCAGGTATTTTTGGGTTTTGTTTTTTGGTTTTTTTGTTTGCTGTTGAGTGGTAGGAGCTCTTTATATATTCTGGGTATTAATTCCTTATCACATAAATGATTTACAAATGTTTTCTCCCATTCCATGGTGCTTTTCCACTTTGTTTATAGTGTCCTTTGATACACTTCTGTTGCCTGTGCTTTTAGTGTCATATCCAAGAAATCATTGCCCAATCGAATGTTATAAAGCTTTTCCCTTTTTTTTTCCTAAAAGTTTTATAGTTTTAGTTCTTAACGTTTAGATCTTTGATCCGCTTTGAGTTAACTTTTATATATGGTATAAGGTAAGAGTCCAGCTTCATTCCTTTGCATCTGTTGTTTCTTTAAATAGAGAATGAAACCAAAACTTTCTGGCTGTTAAAATTTTTTTTTTTCATTTCTTTACCTAATATTACACAGGTACACTTCCCTTGTTATGGGGTAAAAACTGATTTTGGGGAGGAGGAATTAGCAAGCAGTATTGCTAATTTGGTAACTCTGAACTGAACCACAAGAAAACATTTATTTTACTCTTGTCTCCTTAGAGCCAAGATTCTGGGTCTGATAATCGTATAAATACAGTCAGTCTCAAGGAAGCATTGGAAAGGTTTGATCACAGCCCAACTCCTTCTGCTTCCTCCCGGAGTTCAAGAAAATCATCTCACACTGCAGTCTCAGACCCTTCCTGTGAGTACCCCAGCCTGAAAGCAGACTTCCTTTAAAGAGAGTCCTTCTGAATTGTTTATGTTGCCGGTATCAGCATTTTTCATCGACTGCCACTTTCAAATGATAAGTGTTTACATTTCTGAAATACACTAGCCTTTTCAGTGAGCAAGAGGCACATTGCTCACATCTAGCGAAGAGTTAAGTTTATAAAGTAGCCTATAGAATATGTAGGTAGTAATATTGGTCTTGTTATTTTTTAATCATCCCTCAAGAAGAAAGCAAAACTATTACAGTAATTCCTTTTTTATTGGTAGAGCCAGTAAGTAGTGCTCTTTGAGTTTGCTTTTTGAAAGTGCTTTGTGTGTATCTTGTCTTTATGCAGACTTACATAACTGTCATTAAATTAATATCCTTTTTAATTTTTTAAAAAGAGTCTAGCACCTTTGTTTCTCAGAGTATTAAAACTATATATAATGAAAAAGGGGGTTGTCTGAACTACTCAACATTGTGGGTAGAACATCAAAAGAGGTTAAATATAGAAATTTCTGAGATCATAGAAAAAACTTTTTTCCCTATTATAGCTATTTCTTCCTTTTAAAAACCAAATTATTTTACTGTGGTAAGAACACCTAAAATGAGATCTACCCTCTTAAATTTTTAAGTGTACAGTACATTATTGTTGACTATAGGTATGACGTTGTACTGCAGATCTAGAGCTTATTCATTGTGCTTATCTGAAACTTTATGCCCGTTAATTAATAATTCCCCATTCCCTGCTGCCTGGCCATTGGCAGTCACCATTGTGCTCTTTGATTCAATGAATTTGACTATTTCAGATACCTCATATAATGGAGTCATGCAGTACTTGTCTTTTTCTGTCACTGGCTTATTTCACTTAGCATAATGGCCTCAAGGTTCATCCAAGTCCCAAACTGCAGAATGTCTTTCCTTTTCCAGGTTGAATAGTAGTATTTCACTGTATGTATACACCACATTTTGTTAATCCATTCATCTGTCAATAGACATTTAGATTGTTTCCATACCTTGGCTATGATGAATAGTGCTGCAGTGAACGTTGGAATGTTAGTATCTCTTTGAGATGCTGATCTCAATTCTTTTGCATAAATACCCAGAAGTGGGATTTTTAGATCATATATGGTAGTTCTAATTTTAATTTTTTTGAGAAGCATCCATACTGTTTCTACAGTGTCTGCGACATTTCCCATCCCCACCAACGGTGTGCAAGCGTTCCAGTTTCTCCACGTTCTTACCAACACGTCTTCAGATTTTTTTTGAACAGTTTATAAGCTGGATTTTTTTTTAATTGAAGTATAGTTGATTTACAGTGTGATATTTTTGATAATAGCCATCCTGACAGGTAGAGGTGATATCTCATTGTGGTTTTGATTTGCATTTCCCTGATTAGTGACGTTGAATATTATTTCATATATCGGCTGGTCATCTCTATGTCTTTTTTGGATAAATATCTGTGCAAGTCCTTAGGCCATTTTTTAATTGAGTTATTAGTTTTTTTTACTATTGAGTTATAGGAGTAGTAACCATTTTTATATTTGGAGTTTTCCTATTTCAGATATTTTCTTTGTCCTTAAAAAAGAAGTGATTAAAATGAATCATCTTGTTGTCATAGACTTCACTTTTATTGAATAATTTAGAAAAATAACTCAAAAACCACTTTTATTCACTGAAATGCGTTTTGAGATTGATCTTTGAAAATTATATTTTATAAAGTACTAATGCTATTCTGTTTTTGTTGACCAACCTTAGCTACACCTACAAAGATCCCAACGGATACTAGCACTCCTCCCAGACAGCATTTACCAGCTCATGAAAAGATGGCACAAAGGAGGTCATCATTTAGTAGTCAGGTAAACTCTACAGGTAGTATTCTTCTGAATAAAGATTTATTAAAGGGGAAAAAAACATCATCTAAATCTTCAGAAATTCATTTATTCATTATCCCTTTCTATGAAATTCAAAATAGTTGTTGATACATAACACTTACTCAAGATCTTTATTTTTCTGTGAAGTAGTTGTCAAACGTACCAGTCCTTTTGATTATTTTTCAGGTAAACTGTTAGATTTTTTTTTTTTCAGTTATGGAAGACTGATAATTTAGAGCCGTTTTATATCTAATTTCAAATACCAATCACTTTCAGTAAAGTCCAACCAGCTTTTATTGGGAGCCCATGCAAGGTAATGTGGCAGGTGCCTTGAGAGACAAAAAGATAAATAGGGAATAGGCATTTCCAGTTTAGAGGGGGAAGACATGCCTATACTCAGCTAAAAAAGTATGAGGCTAACTGTAATTCAGTTATAAAGATGCCATGGTGATATTTCTGGTGGAAGTACTCATTTATGGGAGTGATTGTCACCCCAGTGTTATTTTCTGTTTTGCTTCTAGTCCATAAATTCCCAGTCTGTCGGTCAGTCATTAACACAGCCAGTGATGTCTCAAGCTGCAAATTTACCAGTTCCACAAGGCATGTCCCAGGTATTTCTGTTTGTTTCAGTTAAGTATTTTAAAATTATAAATTGTTTTTAAGCTACTAGAGATTTTTAAAAGTACATACTTACAGGGCAGTAAATCTCAGCTGTGGGCATTTAGAATATCTGGGGATTTTTTGATTGTCAATGATATTGGGGTACCACTGGCCCTTTAGTCAGCAAGGACCAGGGGTGCTAATTGTCTTTTAGGGTGTGTGACAGTTTTGCACAACAAAAAACTATCCTGTTTAATCCCTATTGAGAAACAGTATAGGCAGAAAGATACTAAAGATGAAATGTAGCTGTTCATTTTGTTCTTCTTATGGATAGTGGAAGAATTGAGTAATTTTATTCATATATTCATCCATTTGTTTATATACAGGACATTTATTGAGTTCCTTGTATTATCAGATATTGCAGGTGCTGGCAGTAAATATATCTGTACTAAGAGACTTTATTACATCTAGAGGGAAGGACAGTTAACTACAATACAATGTACTATAGTCTATGCTCAGGGTCTGAAGTCTTGATATGTGAGCACATTAGATGGACCCTTAATGCAGCCTGAGGAAGTGAAAGAGAACTTCCTGGAAGAATTGTTACTTGGACTGAGTCCCAGAGGAGGCTTAAATATAAAAACTAGCAAGACAAAGGAGAGGTATTGCAAAAGTGACACTTTTGATTATAACTTCGCAACTTGTCATTTATGACTGCACTCATTCAGTGCCTCAGACACGTTAAAAATACTACTAAGTTGTGCTAAAAATAATCCAAAAGTTTCTGTTTGGTGTTAAAGATATCTTAACAGTATCTTAATTTCAAATAATGATAGTTAGCAATAGGTAAAAACAATGTTTTTCTAAAAATACCCTTATCATATGTGGTTATTTAAATTATATATATATATATAACTATAGCTATTATATATTATGACACTTGTACAGATATATTGGCAGTGCTATAAATTACCTAAATGTCATAATCTTGACCTTTAGCAACATATAATTGTGTAAGGTATTTATAACAGCACTGTATTATTAAATAGTATCTGGAGTTGCAGTAGTTTTTATCAGCACTGAGTCCTCAAAAGCTTTTTATTCTGAAGGGTAACAGAACTTTTTATGTAAATATTTGACATATTTTCAATATTATTAGTTCATTAATCTCAAGATACTGAATAAGCATTTCTTAACATTGTAAAGGAATATTTTCATGAAATAAATAGTATCGACTATGTCAAAAATGTTAATAGGTATTCGAATCTCGTATTTCATTCAGTGATAAAGCCAAGCACTCTGCCTCTTAGTTCTGTGATTTTATTTCCCGTTATTCTGCTTTCTGTGTTTATTTTTATTTTCGTATTTGTATTTAATAGAAATCCTTTAAGTGGTGACAATGTAATGTTTACCTAAAGGTATAAATAACTTTAGTTAGGATAAAATATATTTGTATGACATAAATATAAAATTTCAAACAATGAAAAATTAAGGCATGAGGGTATTAAACTTGTAATGTTTTCTCACACCTAGTGTAATCTAATGTATGATTTGATCTGGTATTGTCAACTTCAGAAGTCAGAGTCGTATACTTTGAAAAGTAATATTCAGTGTTCTCAGTACAAACTTTTGAAGATAGAGTAAAAAAGCTTCTGGGGGGCATTTCTCACTTTTACATGAATTGTAGGAGACTATTTTAAGATTAAGACAGATTTCCAATACAGTGAAATTCTTTCTGCTCTTACACTGTATCCTGTGCAGAATATTCCTGGAATTAAGTAAACGAGCTTAAGTGGTGAATCAACAAATGTGACTAAGTTTCAAGCAGTAGTAAATAGAAGCTGCCTATAACTCAGGTGAAACAGAGAAATAAGTAAGACTGAAAACCTTATTTACTCTGTAGGTAGAATACCTATGCTTTCATTCATGTATGCATAATCGCTTAGTCTTTAAAAGCCTAGGTTTTGTACTTGTCTGAGAACAATTTCATGGTTGGTTATCTGTCAGACTTTTACAACTTTCTAATGTCAGATTTTTATAACTTTCTAATGCACAAAGAGGACATTCTAGGGATGACAGTTTGATGTGAACAACTCTAGGTGCAGGCTACTTTTTCAGTTGTTAAAGAGTAGAAATGAAGTTCAGTGACTTGTTCTAGCAAGTGGTAGTGCCGCAATAGGAACCTAGGTCTTCTAAAGCCAGTGTTATTAATTCATCTTGTAATCAGTCAAGATCTAGTCAGAAGCTAGACCAGAAATTTGAACAGGGGTAGTATAACAAATTACTGGTAACAGAGATTAACTACTGAAAGCAGTTAAGAGAATTCAAAAGAATACAGGGAAAACAGCTGTAGAGACCAGCCACTAAATGTAAGTGAAAGGGAGAGTAGCCAAGGGGGAGCAACTTGGAAGACCCCCTCGACCCTCCTGAACTCCTGCTCTTCCAGGCCAGGCTGAGACTCAGATCCCATTAGGCAGGTGTGTTTGTAGCCACTGGATGGTACACACATTCACGGAGGTGCCACAGACTAGGGCTGGAGAGCAAGAAGCCACTTGCTGGGGTACCAGTAACATTTGCTGGGGAGCTGCCCACTAGGATGCCAGTGAGACTTGCTGGAAAGCCACCTGCTGGAGCGCTGATGACACTCACTAGGATGCTACCCATTGGCATAAAAACAAGAAGCAAAAGCACCAGAACCAGAAAGATAGGCACCTCACTTTGCAGTATCCCTCCAGCATCGTCACTGACAGGACTGCTTGTGCCTGCTGACTACGGAGATACATTTGTCGGGTCCAGCTCCAGTATCACAAAGCCGGGCAAAGACAGGTGAATTAGGAGTTGAGAGGCGATACATTAGTAACTGGCGTAACATTCTTAGCTCACGGTGTACTGCTTGTGTTTCACATTTTACAGTTACGAGAAGTGATTGTAAACTATGTTACACTTTTTCCGTCCACAATACTTAAGTTTCAGTTCTCAGCTCAGTTAGGAGCCATGCAGCATCTGAAAGACCAGTTGGAGCAACGGACTCGGATGATAGAGGCAAACATTCATCGGCAACAAGAAGAACTGAGAAAAATTCAAGAGCAGCTTCAAATGGTCCATGGTCAAGGGCTTCAGGTACGTTATTACATTTGAATTCAAGCAAAGCATGCTATTTGCATTTTGGCTTCTTAAGGAAATTGACTTTTCTTAATTAAAGGTGAGATGCAAAAGATACATTTCCTCAGTTTAGTTCAATAAATACTCATTGGTTATTTACTCAATAGGGTTGTATTAACAGTCTCTAAAGATGATTCATTCCTAAGAGTGTTTCCATCAGCATCCTTGTTTCTCCAGATTAGAGTCATCTTTTAGCAGGCTAATGTTTAGTAAGCTTTAAACCCATAACATCAAAATACTTTACATAGACTTTTAGGTACACGTAGGTACAGAATTTATGAATCAATCATCAATCATTTTTTAAAAAACATACTAGTAGGTGTGATTCAAATTAGTCTCATTTGGTCAACCAACAAGGCCACTCTAAAGTTATGTCTATCCAAGGAGACTAGGACTTTGGTCAAAGGAAACTTTAAGTGAAGGCTACTTCTGTCTAATGCTGTGAATTATAAATGATGAGTGATGCAGAGCTGCCAGTCCACAGACCTTTGAGTAGCTCTGAGTTAGGGTAACGCTAGCTGATAAAATAATCCCCAACATGTAAAAATGTCAAACAAGTGGAGGTTTTGAAATTTATAACGCTTTTTTCCTGACAATTAGAGACATGATAGGGTTAGGGTGACTGAAAGAATGAAAATGAGTATCACGTTTTACTCAGCAGTTATGTTTTGCTCAGTGTTCATTCAGAATGACAGTCTTCTTGTTACTTGCGTTTCAAACTTAATTTTTAGCTGTTTTTTTTTAATGCTCTCATTCTTTTTAACTTAAAAAGATCATTTCAATGTAATCTTTATTTTTAAAGATGTTTTTACAACAGTCAACCCCTGGATTGAATTTTGGTTCTGTTCAACTTTCTTCTGGAAATTCATCTAATATCCAGCAGCTTGCACCTATAAATATGCAAAGCCAGGTTGTTCAGACTAACCAGATTCAAAGTGGGATGAATACTGGACACATTGGCACAACTCAGCACATGATACAACAGCAGACTTTACAAAGTACATCAAGTCAGGTAACGTTATCGAGTACAGTGGGCTGTGGAGTGTTCAGTGATTGAAATGTATGGTGTTGCTAAAACAAAAGCTTCATCTTGAACATTACCATATTTAAAACTTTACTAGTAATAGAAACTATAGTATTGAGAGTGATAATTAAAATATTTTGAGCAAAATTGTTCTTAATTGTTGAACATTGAATGCTTTCAGTATTTTGACATTTAAAAATTTTGCAGTTTGCTTAAAATGAACATACGGACTAGTTCTGTGTGTTAACAAAAAAAAAGACTTTGACTTGCAAGTGTCTGACTAGGACATATGTTACCATAGGTGAAGACTGTATTGTTAGGGCAGTGATGGCTTAATCAACATTCTAGGAAATTTTGGTAATTGGTGTGCATCTGTGATTATAAATCTCAAGACTTCAAATGAAAGATATAAAAATGTGTAATGTCAGTCACCTACTTTGGGTGTTTGAAGAAATTCTTCATGTATATTTCATATCCTCCCTGTTAAGAGCATGCTCCTTTTCAAAAGTCATAGCTTACCTTCCAGCAAGATACTGAAGGCTAATTCATCCTCAATGACTACAAGTTAGTCCTTGATTTCTCCCAGAGTAATATGTTCTGCCACTTCTTTTTCTGTCATGTCAGCTATTGTTAGAATGATGAGTAGTAGAATCATACTTCCTGAATAAATTTTTTTCAGATAATCTATCTGTAAAATCTTCTCTTTCCTAGCAGAATCAACAGAATGTACTGAGCGGGCACAGTCAGCAAACATCTCCTCCCAGTCAGACACAGAGCACTCTTACAGCCCCACTGTATAACACTATGGTGATTTCTCAGCCGACGGCCGGAAGCATGGTCCAGATTCCATCTAGTATGCCACAGAACAGTTCCCAGAGTGCTGCAGTAACTACATTCACTCAGGACAGACAGATAAGGTAGTGGTCATATTTCGTCAGTCATTTCAAAGATGTAAATTGTTTGATTAAAAAGCAATACTTTGCGGCTTACCTGGTGGCGCAGTGGTTGAGAGTCTGCCTGCCGATGCAGGGGACACGGGTTCGTGCCCCGGTCCGGGAAGATCCCACATGCCGCGGAGCGGCTGGGCCCGTGAGCCATGGCCGCTGAGCCTGTGCGTCCGGAGCCTGTGCTCCGCAACGGGAGAGGCCACAACAGTGAGAGGCCCGCGTACCACAAAAAACAACAACAACAGCAACAACACTTTGATCTTTAAAAACGTGATTTTAATTTGTTGCTAACTCTTGAATTTGAAATAAAAACACAGAATGTATCCATTGTTTACGGACTTTATAATAAAAGAGTAACAACAAGTTTTGTTTTGTTCAGAAATGTGCTAACAAATATTGTAGAATCCAAATTCTACAGCACACTGTTACACAAGTTTTATAATAGGGTTTGTCTATATCACTATAAAACTTTTATCATTTCAGTACAGATGCTGGTGAGTTGTCAGTGTAGTAACAGTGGTTAGGGTGTTTGCTGCCATAGTTTATATGTGTTATGGAGTAAGAGTAGCTCACCTTTCTTGATTTGTGTTAAGTACTGTACTACATGCTCAAAATATATTATCTCATTTAATTTTTATTTTTTAAAAAAATAGGTGTTAGGGTCTTTTATTTCCCAGGTAAGAATAAAGTGAGTTTTTAATAATTTGGTCAAGGGTCTATAGCTGTTAGGGAGTGAAGAAGGGTATCTGAATTCAAGCCTGGGTGTCTGATTTCAAAGCTCACGTGCTTTAACATATACTATGCTAAAGTTCTGTGGGCACTTCTAGAAAAACCGCCATCTGTGACTTATTTTAGTCATCCAAATAGCTGACTTAGAAACAAATATTATGAAGAAATACCCTTTTCGAATATTAGGAAGGAGTCTTTCAACAACTATAGGATTTCTAGTCTTAATGATATTTTAAATACATTTTATTTTTTACTAATTTTAGTACAATATAAGTAGGCTGCTGCTCTTATAATAAAACCTTGCTGTTGTATTAGACTGTGTAATAGATTTTATTAAAGTCCTATTAATAATTTCCAGAGAGGAAAGAAGCTGCAGGATTGCAGAAGCAGTAAGAGCAGAGAGAAACTCATTTCTTCTCTTTGGAATTCAGTTCCTTCAAGTTAAAAAGTCCAGCTTTCAGCTTTGACTTCTGAAAGAAAGTATTATGAATATGCCCCACAGAAATATAGAGAACTAGTTTTAAAGCCCGAGGGAAAATCCATTAACGTAGAACGTTGACATGCATTTGGGAGGACACAATTTAGCAATTATTTGTAGACAACTGTTTTTTGAAGGGGGAAAAACATACTTCAGCAAACATTTGCGTGCCTACTTATATGAGTATGGCGCATTCTTTATCCCAGGACAAAGATCAGACTAGTCAAAGCCATAGAAAGGTAAATAATCAGTATTGTTTGATGTGGTAAATCCTTACTAGGTCTTTAGAAAGGAGGAAGTGAGCAGTGTTATGGGTTGAGGCAAGCAGGTGAAGAGAGGAGTGTGGTTAGGGAAAGCTTCAGGGAGGAGATACTTGACCTGAGTCTTAAAGAGCTTGGCTTTGGATATGCATGTGGCAGGGAGTCCAGGAAGGTGTTCTAGGCAAAGGTAGGAGTGTATACAAAGCCACAGAAGTTAAGCCAAAGTAGCTTGCAGACTCTCTTAGTGCCAGAGAGGGATGAGGTAGTCTCATAGTTTACCAGTGGGCAGTTGGACAATTCAGATACGAATTACTTTTTAGATTACAGAGAAATTAGTGCTTAGCATTTCTATGATTAAGCCACTTTGTAATGTTATTTGTTTCTTTGTGCTTTCTTTATAGGTAAATTTTTTACTATATATGTTTTTGTATTAAATAATGCATTTGGTCCTGAAGTATATAATATACAGTATTTTATTTTTAAGGTTTGGAATGGATTCAGAATAGATTTATTTTGTCTTGTGGAGCATATAAAGTATGTATATGTGCTAAGTTGAATCGTAGTTATGTGCTTTGAACAGTTTGTAATTGCAGCTGTGTCATGCTAAATCGACGGTAGAGTCATGTCTCAATTTCCTCACCGTGATGACGAGTGTTGGAAACTAACTTCATCTCACAAAAAAGGCAGATAGAAATAATATTGTTCCCTGAAGAGGCATCGTTTTTTGTTGTTGTCCTTTTGTTAAAGACTGTGGAAGAAGGAAGGTGGGTGGGAGGGAATATTAGTGAATTGTAACACGGTGGGTACTCTGCTCCTTGATAAATTTATAAATTGAGTGTATTTTTATGTACTGTTAGGATGTCATTTAGTTTTGAATTATGTTTATAAGATACAGCTTGCAATGTAAACATCTGTAAACCTAGAGAGTTTTTTAAAAATTCCCTTATGACTGCTTTATTTTGATTAGTTTATTTTCATTAGCAAAATCATGTGTCACATATACCTACCTCCCAAGTACCTAGTAATTTTATAAAGAGAAAAAAGTTGATACTTTTAACAGGTTAAATTTTTTTTTATTGTGGTAGAATATACACAACATAATACTTACTGTGTTAACCATTTTCACACGTACCGTTCACTGACATGAGTGCATGCGTGCCATTGTGACAATCACTCCCTTCAATCGCCAGAATGTTTTCTTCTTCCCGAACTGAAAATCTGTGTCCATCAGACGGTAACTCCTCACTTCTCGTCCCCCTAGCTCCTGGGAACCACCATTCTACTTTCTAAGCACATAAGTCTGTGACTTTGGCTACTCTAGATACCGCAGATAAATGGAATCACATAATATATGTCTTTTCTAACTGGCTCATTTCACTTGGCATGATGTCCTCCAGGTTCATCCATGTTATAATATGTGTCAGCATTTCCTTCCCTTTTAAGGCTAAATAATATTCCATTGTAATGTATATATCACATTTTCTTGATCCATTCATCTACTGATGAACACTTGGGTTGTATCCATCTTTTGACTGTTTTGAATAGCTGCTGTGAACATGGGTGTACAAGTATTTATTTGAGTCCCTGTTTTCAGTTCTTTTGAGTATATGTCCAGAATTAGAATTGCTGGATCATATGGTAGTTACATTTTTAATATATTTGAAAAAACACCATACTGTTTTCCATAGTGGATGAACCACTTTACATTCCCACCAACAGTGCACAAAGGTTCCAATTTCTCCACACCCTTGTCAACACTTTGTTTGATAGTAGCCATCCTAATGGATATGAAGTGGTATCTCCTAGTGGTTTTGATGGGCATTTCCCTAATGATTAGTGATGTTGAACCTCTTTTCAGTGCTTATTGACCATTTGTATATCGTCTTTGAAGAAATATCTATTCAAGACTCTTGGCCATTTTTTAATCAGAGTGTGTGTGTGTTGCTATGTTGTAGGATTGCTTTATATTTTCTAGTTATTAACCCCTTATTAGATGTATGATTTGCAAATATTTTCTCCCACTCTGTGGAGTGCCCTTTCACTGTGTTCATAGTGTCCTTTGAAACACAAACATTTTTAATTTTGTTGTACAGTTTATCTGTTTTTTCTTTTGTTGTCTGTGCTTTTAGTGTCATATCCAAGAAATGATTGCCCGATCCAGTGTCATGAAACTTTCCCCCTATGTTTTGTTCCAAGTGTTTCATGGTTTCAACATAATTTATGTTTAGGTCTTTAATCAATTTTGAGTTAATTTTTATATATGACGTAAAGGTCAAATTTCATTCTTTTGCATGTGGATATCGAAAAACAGTTTTGTATTTTTGTTTGGGTTCACTCCATTTTGCTCTACACATTTTTGTTTCACTGATATCCCAAAGGGAATCTTTAAAAACATGAAACAAAATTGGAACGTACAGCTTTTAGTATGGCAGTATTAAAAGGGGATTATCTTAGAGTTATACCCTATCAGTTCATTGGCAATATCATGGGTATTATCTTAGAGAAATGTTCAGCCCACCACCTTTCATAATGTATACCTTGTACTTCTGACTCCCTTTCCCGTTCTTTCCTCCTAACAGATTTTCTCAAGGTCAGCAGCTTGTGACCAAGTTAGTAACTGCTCCTGTAGCCTGCGGGGCGGTCGTGGTGCCCAGCGCTATGCTCATGGGTCAGGTGGTGACTGCCTACCCTACCTTTGCTCCACAACCACCGCAGTCACAGACACTGCCGGTCCCGCAGCAGCAGCAGCAGCAGCAGCAGAGTTCCCAGGAACAGCAACTCCCTGCAGTGCAGCAGCCACCGCAGGCGCAGCTGGCCCAACCGCCGCAGCAGTTTTTACAGGTAATTCTCCCCGTGGGGAAGCTGTCCCAGACCTGTTTACTTTTATGGAGTGAAATTAGGGATTAAAGGAACATTTTTAAAATGATCTGAGAAGTCCATAAAGGCTCATTGTACGACTTAAGTTTATATACAGACAGAACGCTTATCCCAGTTGGCTATTTTTTCTTCTCTTGTTCTGTCTTTGGAAAACCTTTAACCTTGCCGTGGAGATACCCCACTGTCTGAACTGCTGGATAGAGTAAGTGGCTGCTTCTTGCCCATATCAAGGTACTTTACATAGAGCTCTCTCTGGCTAGAGTTTCTGGAATTCAAGCAAAGGCACCTTTCTCTGTTTTCTTGTTTTCCTAGTGGCCCATCAAGCTGTACTCTCTACAGGGCAGAGGTGTTGAAAGGGATTTTTTTTTAAAAATTAGGCATTATCTTAAATTATTTTATTGGATTAAATTTTATAGTGACTTTTTGGTAATACGTTAACATCAGAGGAGATATACTGTGGAGGCATAGCCTGTGCTGAGATGGAGTCACTGCTGTACCACATACTGTGTGAACTTTGGAGGTTACTCAACTTGCTAAAATTCAGTTTCCTCATCTGTAATATGGAGGTGCTAGTAGTTAATATCTCATGGTAGTTAGTACTTAATAACTAGTAGTTATTATATCATGGTAGTAGTTAATATCTAGTATTTAATATCTAGTAGTTAATAGCTCATGGGTAAAAGAAGCATGCAAATCACTGAGTATGGTATAAGGCACATAACCAGCTTTATTTTATGACCACTGTCTTGATAAATGTATTAATAGACACTCAGATTAACCAAAATGCAGACACAGATCTCATGTGGGTATATCAGACAGAATCTACTTATCTAAAGGGTGCAGAACAAAGTCACCTAGACCGGGATCCTCAGCAAAGAAATCAGCAGGACAAATTTCTGGACCTCAGTACCCTCGTTGGGGGTACACAGTAGCAGACTATGACATCTGGAAATCCAGCTTTTTCCTTACTGGTCTAAAAGGCCAGCGATTTTGAATGTAGGCTAAGCCTAGATTTGTGCTGGATACCATTCCATGTATGCCAGGTACATAGCATAAGTTTTAAAGTTATACAGCATATGGTATGATTAGAAGATTCAGTGTTATACTGTATGCTCAGACATAAATACAGTGTTAATTTATCGCCATTGGTGTTCTGGTACAAATATAATTCTGAACTTGGTGATGTGCTCAACTAAAAGAGGTTAGTTGCCTAAATATCTCTGAGAATCACACAACCCCTTAGACCTTAAGCCTACAGTGCAGCCATTAGTGACTGGGTTAGCTACTGTTACCAATGAATTAATGACAAGAATTTATAATAAGTTATAAACTGTTCTCTAGGGGAAATGTATTCAATGAAAATTAAGCAAAAGCTTAGAAAGGGAGAAGACTTGCCTTAAGAGCTCAGTTTTCTCTCAGGGAACGAGGGCTCTTAAAAGAATGAACATTCTCTTCCACTTCTAAAAAAACATTCCAAAGACGTGGGACCACTAAAGAAATAAGAGAGGCAATACCCTTTAGAAATACACTCATATGTAGATAGAAATACACAATTTGTCTTTTCTGGTTATATAACACCTAGTTCCAAAGTGTACCTCTGTTGTAACCCTGTAAGGCGTATAAATATCCTGAGTTCTTTATCTTACAAAAGCTTTTCCTAATAACAGAGGGAAGAAGAAAATGTCTCCAGGTCCTTAGCAAAGCTTAATGGCCTTAAAGTTTCAAAGATCTGTCCTTTTGTGTGCGTGTGCAGGTGTCCTTCATATACATTTGCAGAAATCACCCATCACAGTTCCAGTTTAAAATTATGAACCCTGCATCAAGATGTATTGTCAGTAGCGAGGAAAGACTTCCACCTTCTTTTGGCTAGTTTCCTTTATATCTCTAGAAGGAGCAATTAGGCAAAAGAAACTGAAGTGCATGGACTTGACATTTGCCCAAGGCCACACAGCTAATAAATAGCAGAGCAAAACTCACAGCCAGGGCTTCAGACTTCAGATTGCCCGCTCGCTTTTTGTTTTGCTTTTTCTTTGTTACATCATACTGCTACCTGTAGGACATAAGTCTCTGACTTTGCCTGCCCTCATTTTTATGGTACTTTTAAATAAAAATAATGTTAAAATTTAATCTTCACAGAAACCCATTGTGGGAGGTACTGTGATTCTCCTTATTTTGTAAATGAAGAAACTGAGGCCCAGAGATGTAAATAGCTTGACCAAGTTACACATCGGGTAAAATGGGGCAGCCAGAGTTTGAACCCAGGCAGTGCACCTCAGGGCCCATGCTCTTGGCCACTGAACTGCTGCTCTCACCAATCAAAAAGCCTGTGCAGAAGGTGTTGTCTGTTTGACCTCAGAATGTTCATGTTTCATGTGCTCTTAGCGATGCTTAAATTGTATCATCTGTTTAAAATGTGGTCTTTAGGACATATAAAGTGAAAGAATATGTGTGGTTTGCCTCAGGGCACAGATTGCTTTCTGTACCATAAAACCTCTAGCTCAGTTTCCTTTTAAAGAATGAAATTCTGTTATACTTTCAGGAAGAGGGAAATCCTCATTAGCGTTTTCCAAAATATTATTTTTAAATGAGAAAGCAAAACTTATGTAGAGATTTTGTTCCTGCGGAGAGTGGAAAAGTTGAGTAAATCTTAATGTAGAGAGTATAGTGCGGGTAAAGCAGTGTTGCATAATCCATTTGTTTTTTTAGACTTCTAGATTGCTCCACGGGAACCCTTCAACTCAGCTTATCCTCTCTGCTGCATTTCCACTACAGCAGAGCACTTTCCCTCAGTCACATCACCAGCAACACCAGTCTCAGCAACAGCAGCAACTGAATCGGCGCAGGACTGACAGTTTGACTGATCCTTCCAAGGTTCAACCACAGTAGCACACACGCTTCCTTTCTGCCCTCAAGGGAGGAAGGGGGTGGCCCATAAAAGAGTTGCTCGGATGATCTGAGGATAGTGGTTTCATGAGATGCAGTATTGAGTGTTCTAGTTCCTGGAATTAGTTAGCAGAGAAAATGCTGCCTCGTGCTGCGGATGTGCATTAAATACCAGCCAGCAGGAGATGATCATAGGGCCATAGCCAATCCTGACAGTGTTTTACTTGCCCAGATATTTTTTGATGGAAAAAGAGTATATTGCCAAATGTTAAGAAACTCAGCTATGAAACATGACCTCCAGTGAATAAGAAAGGCACTAACAATGTTAGTAACTTTGAGTGGTTCTGTGCCTGTTTTCAAGTGTTACAGAGGATACACCACTGCCATGTCAGGGGTTTGCTTACAATGATGCCATGAAGACAGTCCAGTAGGCTCAGTAGGCCCCCTTCCCCAACCCCTCTCCCTTTTCGGATAATGATGGAATAGTAATTCATTTCGGAATGTTGTATGAGTTTAAATTCTCTATGTACAGACGCTGTAAAAATAATATTATGTATATGTCTGGATAAAAGGAGAGAAAGCAAAACATTTTGTATGCTGCATGAAAGCATTATCTCATTTAGGTATGAGTAGTTTCCTTAGATTCTGACACCATGTGCAAACTAATGCATCCTCTTCTCTCTTTTGTTTACCATACAGTAGTGTTCTCTTCAGTTTCCGGGGCACAAGTCTTCTTATGTTCATACTTTGGCTGTGATGTCACAGTTTGTTCAGTGAGGTATCATGTGCTGCTGGGAATGGATTTTTTTTTTTTTTTCAGGTTAAATTATTTGAAACAGGATTTTCAAGTTACTCAGAAATATCCCTCATTTCATTATTTTTCAATTATGTTTGAAAATAGGATTTGCACTGCTTTATTTTAAGATGGTTGGGAGTTTTGATCACATATTTTGATCTAGTTCATAGTTGGAAATAGTTGTGTAAATGGTTTTTAACAAGCCTGAAAGTAATTTCAAGAATGTTTCAGTTATAGGAGTGAATTTGCACACAAAATATTTTAGGCACTTTTTAACGTTCTCACTGGTGGGAATTTTAACTTTTAGGATTTGTTGGAACCTTTTTATTATCCCCACAATTTCAATGCTTCTTTTAGTCAGAAATGATTCAGGGTTATTTGAGGAAAAACAAAAAACAAAAAAAAACAACCCATTGTGCCTTGATTTTGATTCAGGTGATAACTCACCACCTTGAACTCATCGTCTGGTTTCAGTAGCAGTTTTGAAATCTTGGTACATTTTTAATAGCATGTGGGTGTCAGTGCCATTAAGTTTCTAACGAAGACTGCTTTGAGTCTCTTGGTTTAGAGGTACAAATAATTTCGAAATAAAAGATGACATCCTAATGATACATCAGAGTTACTAATGTGATCACAAAGTTGTTTTGCTAAATCATCATTTTCCTTAAAGCTATGTAGTCATTTAGTAATTACCAGTAAATATTTGCTCAATGTGATCTTAAAATCCTGTGAAGAAACAAGAAGGGGTAGGAATTGGCTTTGCCTTCACTACAGCAGTAGAATATTGTAGCTCACATGCTTCATAAACGTGAACTAAGATTTCATTTGTTAATACATTTTAAAGGTAGTAAGTTCCAACCAGAATTACGTACATAAAAAAAAAGCATTTTATAGATTTTATGGTACTAGTAATTAAATTTATAACTACAGAACAAAGGAAAACTAATGGGAAAATATCTTATTAGAATATCAAAAATTATTACTGAGAAAAGGGAAGACAGCAAGCTATAATAAATCAAAATTGACCTTAAAAGAAAATGTGTAACAGAATTGAGGTTGTTAAATAGAAAAGATTTCAGCAATGAAAATAATCTAGTACAGAATTGCTAGATAAAGGAGTCAGGGGAACTCTCAGTCAGTTCTTAAGACTTTTCTGTTCTCAGCTTTGCTATCATCCTTAAGGGGTATACTTTGACTTTCTGTAGAAAACCATGCCTGGCCACACATAAACTAGAAAATTAATGTTGAAAACAACCAAAGAGACTTGGTACCTACCCTTCTACAAAAGAAGTGTTACTAGATGCCAATCAGTAATTAACATATCAAGGAGCTCCTCTTCTAGCTAAATGATCATGACTTTCTCATGAATGTCAAGAATAAATGTCAGAATATCTGTGTACTTGAGCATATGTACACGTGGACAACACTGATGTTGTAGAGTATGGCAACAGTATTTTTTTCCCCTTTCAAATTGCCTTTCTTAACCTTATCATGCCATTCCATATATATCTGAGTTGTGCCTCATTTATTTATTGGCAATATGTAGTGATACAGATTCAGCAAACAAAAGATATGATGAACTATTATACTAAGGTTTATTTTCTAAGTCCCATATGTGAAAAGAAAGATGGTGCGCCGTGAGTGCCGTGTACTTAGGTTAACACAAGCAAAGTGTAAGACAAGCCACAAGGTAAATCTGTAGACTGTTTATGCACATTCTCTTCCACCAGTCCCTTCAAGCATCTTTTCATCCTCACAAATATTTGGGAAAGAAAATTAGACAAGATTCTGCTTTATAATTCCTGCTGTTCCTCACAGCTCATTTTTTTCCTACTTAGAATTGGTTGCTACGCTTAAAGGAGCAGCTTTTCTTTTGCTGTCAGAATGAAGTGTTGGATCAGAAGAGCTAGTAACTGCCTCTCAGCTCCTCCTTTAACTCGGTTTTCCTCCTGCTTCCCTGGAACTTGGGGCTGCAGAGCAGTCCCTGTCCCCTCCTCGATGAATTGAGACTTGAGCATTCTGATGAAGATTCAGCAGTGGCCTGTTCTTCATTTCTGTAGCCAAAGTTGTTCATTAAAACCCAAATCTAAGTCATGAAAAAATACCAAATAGGAACACCTTTCAACTACTTAAAAATCTTATCTTGCCTCTGCTTTACTCTCATATCTCCTCGGTTTTTCTTAAAAAACACTTGATTCTGGGTGGCAGTCATTAGGTGTTATCTTCTTTGGACTGCTGTGGCACTGGGTGAGTCACTGTTGTTCTCACAGCTACCAGTGAGGACTGTAAGCGTTCATGAAGTTGCTGCCACGAGTGGCGTCAGACCAGAACCAAGACACTCAAAAGCACTTCAGTTTTTGAGTGAAAATATTGGGAGAAAAGCAAATATGGGGGAAGATGGGGGTAGCGTGTGAGTAAATACTACAGTTCAGTCTCCCAACTCCGTCCCAGGTTGAGGGGGTAATTTGAGTCCTGTGCTCTGCTTTGTCACGTAAGTCTGGTTTAGGGATGTACTAGTAATAAAAGGATGCCAGTGACTTTGAACAGTTTGTTGTAGAATTCTCAGTGTAGATTCGTGAAAGTGTTGTAATTCTTCAGAAGTGCTTGGGTTGTTGGTCATTGCCTTAAAGCGGTCTGCTTGCAGTTAGTTAAGGGCACTGCTTGTTGAAGGGAGATGAGCCCTTGTTCAAGAAGCCTTAGGAAGGGGCCCCTTAAAATAGTACTCTATTTGCCGGCTCTACACAGACAGGTGAAAATTATTTTAAACTGGAAGTTACTCAACGTGTTTTAAGATGTCTCCACGACATTGAGGTAGCCTATTTTTTTTTTTAAAGTGGACTGCAAATAGCATTTTGCTCTGGTATTGCTCATTTCTGCTTTTTTTCTTTTCCTATAGTTCTCTGGTAATTGAAAGTTTGTTGACAAACATTTGTGTAAAACTCATTCAAGTCTATAACCTTTCCAATGTCTGTGACCCTGTTCTTAGTCCCTCGGGAGTCAGTGTTGGAAGGTATAAACACTGGATATTATTATTGCTGAGTGAGTCTAGCCAGGAATAAGCTGATTGGAATTTTTAAACAGAGGAAAAGAAACAGCACAAAGGCACTTGCCATTTTATAGTGATTGGAGGAAAAGAGTCTTTTGTTTGGGGTGGGTGAGCATTCTTCCAAAAGGAGCTTCTGAAGTAATTGCAAAGGAAAAGAGTTGACTATTTTTATAGCATATTTAATATATTTGTATATAACTATGAATATAATAGGAACCCTTCACATGCCTCCCCCCTTTTCTAATTTACTTCCCCTTTTGCCATAGCTCTAGCTTAGCCTCATCCGCATGGGTAACGTGCCTATTGTCAGCCTACCAAGAGATAGTGCTGCTTTCTGAGACAGGTGAGAAGACCCAACTCTCATGCCTGGGGATCCTTTATATAGGAATAGCACACACTTCGCAGACAACACACCACAGTCTAAAAGCATCATTTTGAAAGGTAACAAGCACTTTATTGCAATTACTCATTTTGATAAAGTTTATTATCTTAGATATTACCATTTCTAAAGGATCCCCGAATCATCACTTAGGTGAAATTTTTAAATGACACATTTCTGAGAAATGTTTAGATCCAGTGAACCATAGTAGGTTTATGGGAGTGATTTCATGGTAGCCAAATGGACTTTGACTTTTGTTTTGAATGTGGTGGAGTCAAGAGACTGTGGATGCCTAGCTCCATTTAGACACTATTGTAAACCTATCTTGCCTAATGTGTGGACACCAAAAGAGACCAATGAGCCTGTTTATTTTCAGAGGTCTAGGAGAATTGCATCAGTGTGAATAGATGTATAGAACTAACCTAAAAGTGATTGGTAGTCATATTTTAGAATACAGTAATTTCAAGAATTATTCTGGGTGTTTTAAATGTGCTCTGAAATGTTGGCATGTCATTTCAGTGTTTCCATTTGAATTGCTCTTGTAATATTTTTGCACAGAAAGGACTGAGAAAGACTACTTTGGTTGAAGAAAAGGAAAAAAAAATAATAGTTTGGTCATATTTTAATGTCTCCTGTGGAAACACTGGGGATGAATTTTGTTGGTACAGTTATTAATTCAGGATGTTTGAAACAGTATTGAACAGCTCACAAGAAATTAAGCAAACGTGGATATTAAAAATTAAAACTTTCTTTCCATGTGACTGTTTTGCATACTTTTTCCCCATGTCATAATTTAACACTACATTCCTTGTTTTTGTTAAATAAAATAATACTCTGCAGGTTCTGTTTTTGAGTATTTAACAATATTTTGTAAGCTGCCTGAGTTTTCCTAGGGAAACGTTCTTTAGTGAAATAGTTTATGAAGAGGTATTAAGTGAAAGTCCATCACCACCACCAGCAAATAGTGAGGTGCTGCATTAAGTGACAATCAAAAGAGTATTTATGGGAGAATTTAGAAAGTGGTTTTTAAAGAAGCGATTGCTTTGAAAGCAGTTCTCTGGGTTTCTTGAATAAAAATGGCTAAATGTATTTATTTATATTTTTAAATATCTTTGTGTTCTGTTTTCTCATCAGAGTGATCTCACAGCATATTTAATTGTGGTTTGTTTTGTTTTGCCTTGTAATCTTCTATGTGGAGGACTGGCTCTTCCTATCTGGGGTGCAGTCCTTAGCCCTCGCGACGCCGCTTCATGGCGATTGGAACCTGTTCCACTTCAGGACAGCAGTGGAGCCCCAGTCCAGATGCCCCTGTGCTTCCCTGCTGTTCTCAACTTAGATAGGAAACAGTAAAGGTAACTCCTTTCAAATCCGCTTCATATAGCTCCAACGTTTTTCTAGTTTCACTTGCTGCCTTTTCTATTTTATGGGCACTTTTAATATGATAACTTCCCCAACACAGCCAAACGCCAGTATGACAGAACCCAAAACACGCGCTGCCTGTTTGGGAAAATGTTATTAAAACGGTCAGAACCTTCTAATGGCCGTCACTATCATATCCATATTAAAATCCATCTAAAGTCCTTAAATATAGGTGGAATACGGCAAACTCTTCTACAAAAAATATTTGCTGTGTTTATATAGTGTAATGTTGCTTGGTCCTTTAAAAACAAAGCCACACCAAACCTCCATACACAGCATTGTCCAATAAAGCAGTGTTTGAACATTTGAGGCCTAGAAATTTGAGGATACTTCTTGCTGGTCTGTATTGGAACGGAATTCCCCACCTTAGGGCTCCCAGAGTAGTTCTTGAGTGCCACAGCCCAGGTCCAGAGCACGCTCTGGCTTTTGGGATCCCTTAGAGAATGGTAATTAAAGGAGGTCAACCACCAGTTGGATTTAATGATATAAAAAATGTTTCTTGACTCTAAGGGTTAAATTGGAGATAACGATGTTTTTAAATGTATGCTTTTTAGTTTCTGAGGAAACAAACGGTGACATTGCTTTAAAAACTACATTCAGATGTTTTATGATGTGTATTTTGAGTTGGCCTATACTGGTACAGATTCACTGCTGGCAATGGTTGTACCAGTACTAAAGAGTTCAAATGTTAGGAAAGCTCTGTTATTTATCTTCAGATTGGTGTATATTATGTAACCGGACAATCACCATCAAGCAAAAAGAAAAGGAATTTGGCCAGGAAATGTCCCTTTCCTTTATTACTGTAATTCCTAAATTCAGGAATTCCTAAATTCCTGTAATTCCTAAATTACAGAACAGCTGTAATTTAGATCATCCTAGAATTACTCTGAAATCTGTTTTATCATGGTGTAAGCTGGGGAAGGTGCTCAGTATGGCACTTGCACATTCATTCTATGTAAAGACTGAAGCCCAAAGACGAGTTAAATTCAGTGCTGTATCGAAACCAGTTAGTGCAAAAAAAAAAAAAAAAAGTTTTATCTCTGTACATTTTTAATTGTTAATTTCACATCAGTTGGTAATTGTAAAAACACACACCAAATTCTTTCTAATGTTCTGTGTGGTTCTTAGTGTACTACTCTTGGCATTGATGTGTCCTTACTGCTTGGTTCTTGGTTTTAAATTAAAATTAGATATAGCCTGTCATTCTTCCTTCTGAAAGGGTGGAGCTATAAATGGCTAAGAATACCTTTTTTTTCCTAAAGCAAACATTTCATTGAAATCCAGATTGATTTACAAAAACAAGACTGACATTTTCCAAGTAATATCTTCAGCCCAAATCCTAAATTACACAGAAGCACAATGGGATAATGAATGGTTTCAACGGTGCTATAATAGCTTCTCTGCTGATTTTCATGAGCTATGTTTGGAAATTCAATATTATATAAAATGCGGATCATTTTGTTACTTATTTAAATATTACCATTTTAATTTGGTGTTACAGTTGGTCATACTTGTTTCTCAAAGCTGTCCTTTGAGAACAGGTAAAGTGTTATTAGCCTACCTCCACTCAGGCCTCTTGCTGTATAATCATCTTTCCAGGTTACGATGTGCACAGCTTTTAAAAACTATATGTACTATTATAATGCTCTTTCCCATACTCTTGTATTCAGAACCTAAAATTATAGCAAAAGAGCCAAGCAGTAGCATTGAGTTTTTTTATAAATGTAAAATTAATTAGATTCAGACTTTGTTTCCTTATTCAGTTTTAAAAATAAAAAATACCTCAGTGCTGTTTTCCAGTATCACCTGCATTTCTCAAAGAAATAACACCTGCTTTATGTGGCACATAACTTGTAAGAATCACATTATTTTGGATTTTAAAGAATATTAAATATTTTAAAAGCACTACCAATGACATTTTTTCCTCTCTTTTATTCAGCAATGGAGTGTAACTGCATTAGCAATTTTTACCTTGTAGCTAAGGTCTGACCTGCCAAATTCTCTGAGTAGTTGTGTCCTGTTACAAGATTGTGGTGCCTCAGAAAGCTTCGCTGTTATTCGCCGTTAAGCTGGTGCTGGGACCAGGCGGCCTGCACTTCCAGGTGGGGGCTATGATGGTACCAGCTACTTCCTAACAAGCAAGTATCCTTTCTATTCTTGGAAAAGAAATAATGCAATTCCTCACTTATTCTGTTTGTAATAATCTAAGGCAGTATTAGGGGTATTTAACGCCAGAGAATTCTGGTGTAGTTTCAGGATTTAACCTGAGATTTCTTTGAAGTGCTTTATCTTAACTCATGGACATTGTGGTTTCTTTACGCTGTAACACACACTTTTCACGGTAGAGAACTCCTTAAAAGTTTCTAAAGACTTTTTCAGAAATATGTGAACTGCTGCTTTTTAACTGACACTTTTAGATCTCCTCACAGTAATGGTTACTACCGCAGAATGATTGCTGTATTGAGAATGCTGGATGATTAACGAGATTATTTCACAATCTGTTCAAGTTACAAATGACTGTACATTGTGAACTTTGTAGTAGCTCAGTAAACCTGACTTGCTCTGGGTCTGCTATTACTTCACACAAGGAACATGTGGGAGTTTCTATAGAACTGTCCCTTCAGGTCTCTAGAGGCTTCTGATGGCAGTGTTATTGCATATGGTAATAGAGCCTATGAGGCTGGGAGAAAACAGTTATGCTGCTTGGCCGGAACAGTTAGTAAGTACTCAAGTTAGAAGAGACTTACTTAAATGACTTACTTAAATGACAGTGATGATTACTGAAGTTGATAACATGAGGTGCCCTTCACCATAATCGGTGATTATGGTCTCTAGAAGTAAACTGTCTGGCTTGACTCCCTGCTCTACCATGTAACCATGTAACCCTGGATGAGTTAACCCTTTTTTTTTTTTTTTTAACTTTTTATTAGTAGCTACTCCCTCACAGAACTGTGTGAAGGTTAAGACAGTGCTTTAGAACAGTGCTTGGCTACTGTTTTTTATATCAGCTTTAGAAGCTGGTCTATAAATGTTAATGATTTGATAAATTAGAAAGTTATGAACTTGCATAACACACAAGGAAAAACAAGCACTGGTCATATCACTTTTTTATTTATGTTGTATCTTTGTTACATTGTTTATTCAATATAGAAAAAATATGAATACACTCACAGTATTCTCTTTTAATTTGGTAATTCCACATGGTCAAATATTGACTGACTGTTATTATATTGGGTTTCCTACCCAATTGAAAAAAAGAGGAAGAATGGACCTGGCAGACAATTCTTGTCATGTTATTAACAGTAATACATTTCCCTTGCTCTTAAAAAATACATACAAACAAAAATCCTAATTTTTATTTATTTTTTTTTTTTTGCGATACACAGGCCTCTCACTGTTGTGGCCTCTCCCGTTGCAGAGCGCAGGCTCAGCGGCCATGGCTCACGGGCCCAGCCGCTCCGCGGCATGTTGTGGGATCCTCCCGGACCGGGGCACGAACCCGTGTCCCCTGCATCGGCAGGCGGACTCTCAATCACTGTGCCACCAGGGAAGCCCCAAAAACCTAATTTTGAAAAGACTTCTGATTATTCTGATAAATCACTGCTTACTGGCTCAGGAAAATGTTTTAAAAGATTGATTGATTGATAGAAATTAATTCATTCTTTCCCCCAGGAAAAATTTTAAGGTAAACAAACGTCGTAAAACACCTCAGTTATTCAGGACAAAACTCATAGTCCTTGCAAAGGGGTCAGTGCTGAAAGAGAATCAAGTGGCAGGCCCCCTGCCGAACAATGGCTCTCTATATACTACCCTCACCTCACCCCGGCCAAGAAAAGGAGACCATATTCACGTAATTAAGCTGGAGAAAAGAAAAAAATCCACACTTAGGTATCAGTTGGTTTTTTTTTTTTTTAAAAATCCATTTTGCAAATAGAATCAGTGATTATTTCTCTTGGACATAATACGTCATTAAATGGGTCGAACTCACAAATCAATGCTACAAAATACAGTATTTTCCATCACTTTTAGTTATAATATACACTATGTACATAGTTCACCTATCTTAGACTAAATATAAATGAACAGTATCATGTTAAAAACCAGAATCAGGACTTATAAATAGTGCAGAAAATGCAAATGCCAAAAATACGATGCCTCCTATGATTGTCACTGTAAGAGAACAGAAAAAAGTTTAAGGCAAAATTCCTCTAAATAAGCCCTGATGGTGCCTATTATTCTTCTAATCTAGTAAACTAACATTAAAAACAAATTAGGAATACTTGAACAAATGAGAAACACTTCAACCTCATTTCCACAGCAAAATACTTAACATGCCCGACTGTGAACAGTTAAGAATCAGTTTATTTTCCAGCACTCTTTTACTGACAGAATTATTAAATTGAAACAGTGCTGACAAGCAACAATAGAACTATAACTCGTCTTAAAACCCAATTATATAAAAGAGAATTTTCAGCAACTTCTGACCACCAAAGAGACTACTTTTATTCCATTTTTAAGATCTATCAGCTACGTAGGAAATTTTCAGCTGAATCAGTAAATATGGTCTCCATCTATGATTGCCCATCCCGAAGACACGTTTTCAAAGCTAAGAAGTTCTCGTATTTCCACAGGGTTGTTTCACTGACTTAAAAATGTTGACAAAAAGCTACTATGAATCCAGCAATGCTTTGAGATGGTTCTGTATTTTACTAACACCTCCAAGTGAAAAACAGTCCATGTTTGCCACAGCAGAGCCAGTACGTTGGACCTCTAAGAGATTATCGTAGCAAAGACCAAGTCTGCTTCAGAAGAAACACATTCTCTTTTCTAACCTCAGTGATTCTAAAAGTTAAAATAAATGGAATTTTCTTTCTAATTAAAAAAAGAAAAAAAGACTTACCAGTTCTGACAGAGATTTTTTGTGCTATCATTCTTCCTCCAATTACTGCCAGTCCAGTGCAGAGGCAATGTCCCACTGTTCCACCCACCGCTACGCCATAGGGGTCCTGGAAACATACCATTAATTTAAAACCAAGGTTGAAACTGCTACCTGAGAAAGATAACTATCAAGCAATGAAAACAGAGGTCAGTAACAACAACAAAAAAAGCATAAAACAATTCTATGAATCCAGCTGTACAATTTATGAAAAGTGTCATGGCTGCTTGAAAGAATATGTTCCATTCATACCTAGGACTAGAGATAAAAGAATAAACTCAAATCAATGTGTAAGATCAAAGTAACCTAATTCAACCTTTCAGCAGTTGTTGAACTTACTTCACAGGCACTATTTAGCTCTTAAGTGACAAGTGCTAAGGAGACGTACCCTCGACACCTCTTCGCTCAGGCAGTATTTGATACTGTCTAGAAACTACGTAAGAGCGTAGCCTCACTGTACTTCCTAAGAACAGAGACCCTGCCTCTCAGTCTCCACTGGTGTCCCAGTGCTTTAGCTCAGTGTCAGGACACAGTATTCGTTCAGTAAACACCTGCCACCAAAGCAAACTGGAGGCACTCAGATCGGGAAGACCAGTGAAAGTTTTCCAGAAAAGACAGCCCTGAAGCACAAGCGGGAGCACCTGACCTGGCAGCAGGCCAGCAGCAAGAGGCAGCTGCGGAGCACTTGAGTGTTTCTAGAGAGAACCAGTGAGTCACAAGAGGAGGAGTCCCATCAAGGTAGGAGGGGGCTGGGTCACGAAGGACCCGGACAAGCTTAGAGTTTAGACTTTTTAAGACACTGGTTTTTATCTGGGGAGTGACAGACAGGTTATGCTTTAAGAGTCGAGTCTAGAGAGTGAACTGGAGGGGAAGAAGACTGAAGGCAAAGTGATCAATCGAGAGGCTACAGCAATAGCCCTGGGAAGAGACAATGCTGGCCTGGATTGGCATGGGAGACTAGGCAGAGAAAAGCAGATGGATTCGAGAGAAACTGAGGCACTACTGATACACCTTAGTGAGAAGGGAATGACAGGAATGAAAAAAATCAGGCCTGACACTTGAGTTCCTCACCCATAATTCTCTAGATGAATTATGGCAATACCAATGTGATTTAAAAGGTAGAGTAAGCAAGGGAGAAAGGGTTTGTGGCTGCCAACAAAGGAGTTCAAAGTAGAGAAGTTCAAGAATCAGTTGAGTTCAATGGAGAAGAAGTGATGGGACTGAACATTATAACCCCAGGAGAGAATGTAGGAAAGCGCTGACGATACGATCATGAGGAAAGCAACACTGAAGAGCTGACAGGGGAAGAGGAGCCCAAGGGAGACTGAACAGGTGGCCAAGCAATTAGCCTCCCAAGATGACCACGGCAAGCCCCACTGGTGGCTGCAGTGAACTTAAAGCACCAAGTCAACCGGTGAGTCAGAAGCTAGAGCCCAGTGGGTTTAGTAAGCAAGGGAGTAGAGCCAACTCCTGTTCCCATCACAGCCAAGCCCTCTGAAACTGAGGGAAGTGGGGGAGGAAGAGGCTTATATTTGGAAGAGAAGCAGAATTGAGGAAGGGGTAAAACTTTTTTAGATGAGAAAAACGTGTGCATATGCTCGCAAAATTGGGCTGGAAGAAAGGCCAAGATTTAAGCTGTAAGTGGGAGCACCGGGTGCTGGAATCCAGAATACAGGTGGGAAAGGACCCACTGTGATGGGTGGCAGTGAAGAAACAATGACCTCTGCTTTCTTCTGTGAAGTGGCAGGAGGCCTGTTTGCTGGGGTGGGCAGTGTGTGTGTGGACTGGGGAAATGGAGAGAGCTGGAAACTGTCTGTGAGGAATGGAAGAGTGGGACCACATTTCCTAAATTCTGTTATAACCTCTAAAACTAATATCCCAGAAGATGGTTTCATTCTATTTGAAAGTGACACTTGAAAAATCACTGGATTTAAATAAAATTAAATGGTTCCTTTAATACAGGATTTTTCAGAGTCTTTGGTATTTTGTATACTCCATCTTCAAAACAAAAAAAACCAGGATATATTATTTGCCAAATCTATTTGACCCTGGAAACTTTTTCCTCAATTTTTTTTTTTGCTTAGTACCCATTAACATCTCAAAGGATACTAGGATTCTGTGACATCCAAACCGAGAACACTGAATTCTACTGGGAGCAGAAATGAAGTTCAGACTAAAATGGACTGGACCTGACTACTGCATGGGTTATACAAAAAAGTTACCAAAAAAAAATTAGGAAGATTAAAGTAACAAAGATAGACAACCGCATCTGTGCTCGTGAAGAGCCCATTGCATGTGCCCGTGGTGCTGCAGCGTGGAAGGTGGCTGACACTGAGTGCTCCCCACGGTGGGGACCCTATGTGCATCACTTTGTTTCAGCTCAGAGCCACCCTGGAAGTAGACGCTGCAGTGATGTGCTCGCATGGCCAGAGACTCAACCCCAGGCCGCAGGTGCCGCACTGCTGGCAGGGAGCAGACCCCGGGGGCTCAGGGAGTCTCGAGCCTGTCCCAAGTGGCTCGTGCCACTTAGACGACAGTATTAAGAAAAATGCAGTGATTCTGCCGTCACGACAGCTCACGTGGCAGAACCAACCGCCACAGAATGATCACTTGCTTTCAGGTCCCAATTGTGACAATCTGAATGCCAATAAAAAAGGCTGGAGACCAAGAAAAATACAGGTCAAAGCCATTAAAATGACATTTTAAAAGAAAGCTTATTTTTAAATACGGGACTCAAATGAAAAACCGAGTTCCTTTTTTTCCGCATTTTTGAGGCTTCTTTGACAAAACAGCCCATCCTCAACTATCTTAGCCCTGGCTTTCAACTCTTGTTTTATATTTTGAACTGCAGCCTATGTTGAGGAACTTGTTCTTTTATGGTAGATATTTCCTAGGAGTTAAAAATAAATTCAAATCAAGCTTGCTATCTAAAAATCTTACCATCTGATTAAAAACAATGTAATTTCATAGATATAAAAATATAAGAAACAGCATTAGTTAAGATCAAGAAGAGCTGAAAAGCAGCAGCAGCCTTCCATCCCACAACCGTCTCTTCAGGAGACCTCAATCAGTGTGAACAATAACAGACACCTCATGTAAAACTTTACTCCCCTCAAAAGAAATGAGGGTTAAACATTTTCTCAACAAACAGTTATCTTTTACAGAGTGGCATCTGACAACTATGAAGAAGATACAGCAGAAAAGCCTAGAAGGCAGACAGCCTCGGCTCTAGTCCTCGTCCCTGCTACCAACTAGCTTATGTCCCTGGACAAGTCACCCGGCCTCTCTGGGCCTCAGGATCTTATCTGTAGAGCAAAGGCTAGAACGAGATAATCTCAAGTCTCTTCTGGCTTAACATCCTAGGACTGAGTAACCTGGGTTTAAGACTTAACAAGTTTTCTAAGTAACCTCTGCAACTCTCAAATTAGTTTTTTAGCACAAGGAACAGAAAAAGCCAAAGATACCTACTTTCAAGGCATTAGGTATTTATTGCCAAATTGGCCTTCAATAGTAATATACCAATTTATGTTCTCAACATAAAGTATACAAAGGAAGTTTCTGAGAAAAGAAAAAACTAAGCCAAAACAACTGCCACACCATCATTTTGGCAAAATTGAAGGGAAGAGGAGTCAAAAGAGAGTAATCTGACCGGCTGTAGAAACTGGGAGAAGGTCAGTTTTAAAGAGCAGTGGCCAAATTAGATCTAAAACAGTCTAGCATATGAAGTCATCCCTTGACCCACCCTGACTCTGTCCCGTGACCTCTGGACCAAAGTAACATTAGTTATGCTTAGTTTTAATAGAGAAGCAGTCTCCAAGTACCACTCACCTCTCTAGCTGCCAAAACAATTGTAGTTAGTTGAGAGCGATCACCCCATTCTGCTAAGAATGTTAATGTAAGAGCTTGAACAAAGATGGGTGAAATAAAATGCAGCCACTTTTTCTGAGGTATTGTCGTGCTAGTACCCGTTTCAACATCTCCTGGTCCATTTAAGAGTTTGGTTCGTTGAAACTAAATTTCAAAAAAAAAAAAGACATTAATTCTAGGAACCAAGTCAATAGAGCACAAAATTACTTAATCTTTCTTTTAAACAGTGTTTAAATTCCATGGGAATATGCTCTGAGAAACTAAAGTTATGTGACCCCAAACTTCTCTTTTGAACCACTGGTCTCACATAGCAACAAATGCTATATTCTCAATTTTTCCATTTCTTCCCAATGAAATAAACAATATTAACTGATCACTCATTATCCTAGATGCTGTGGAAGGAAACAGGTAAAATTATGAACTACAGTTCCTGTTTTTCAGGAGCTTATAGTCAGTCTAATTAAGGAACTTGATTACAGGTGTTCAGTATTCATCCCCGAGTCCTTTCTCTACCACATTCACACTAACCCAGTCCTATCACAGCCAGATGTAAGAACGGAAACTAAACAAAATAAGCTACTTCTGTGTAGCCCACACACATCACAGATATGGATGACTATTGGAAAACCTCTGGATAGTGTTTACTCTTAACAGTTGAGTGCCTTTTTGGTCCAGATGTTTAACAGTGCTCTGACTTACTTCTTCATCTTTTTTCTTTAATTCTGCTTGAACTTCTTCTAGTTCCTCCTGACCTTCATCTGGACTCATCTTTAAGCCTTCCCGAAGCATTCTAATGCCAAAAATGGCAAATAATGCCGTTGAAACATAGTATGTATACACCCTGGGGATGACTGTGGTGGCGTAGCCAAACAGAACTGCAAGGAAGTGCGACAGTGTATTGGTTAATTAGCACATTATACACCAACCAAAGGAACAGTTAACTTCAGAAGTCATCATTTACCACTGTTTTAAAGGGAAAATGGTTCACATTAGAAGCTCAGCTATTATATAATAACCTTAAACTCCACTTCTTTTCCTCCACCAATATCGAACCCTTAAGCTCTAGCCAATGACTCATCACAGCTTAGCAAGAAATCAGTGGTGCAGGTTGAGGTGGCAGGGCTTGCACACGTATCTCTCATGAGATGATCATCTCCTCTTCAGACACCCACCAGGGGCGGGCTCGCCACAGGTCGTGCAGGGCACAGAACTTTAGTTAGGAGGTTAACTTTGACACCCTCTACGGATCCCATGATCTCATAACCTGGAAGCTATGCCACTGCCCTATGTGATATTTCTTCATCACAAATCTTTAAATTACAAACTTCTGTAGTGAAGAATCACGACAAGATACTCATGTGGCATTATTCAAACTCTGCAACCATTTAAAAATAAGTATTTAAAAATAACTATATCTTATGAAAGAAAACTAATAATTCCATATCTATACATATACACATACATATATATCCAAACTCACATATATGTAACATAACAGACAAACTTACTCAGTACTATGCTTTCCTATCATCAAGTACAGAGACACAATTGTATAAATTACACAAAAAAACTATACTTGGAACTATCGATATATCAAGAACCTAAATCCTAACTGTGAAACACATTCACATTGGTAATATGAAGTTAGTAATTAAAAACTATGGAAGGGCCAGAGGGTATTTGCATATATATAACAAATGCAATTACTCTTCACTTCACCAGCTCTTTTTATAAAATGGGCACGACACTTACAAAACTGCCTGAACATCAAAAATAGAACCGCATAGATAAAGCATTCCTTGCTTCATTATATTACAAAATGAAAAAGACTTTAAAATCATGTTTAGACATGTAAACCTATGCTTATGTGCATATCTATATCCAAGTTACAGAGGTACGTGTGTATATGTACCCGCACACACACACATAATACAGACATATATTTTCTAGTTCCGTCCACTGAAAAGGCCAAGAAGCCAAGACATCTCAATGACAATGAGCCATCTTTGCACCCAGATCTTGATTTCTAATACATTCTCCACTAAAAGTCTCCTCAGAGAAATGGCTAATTCCAGGACTGGGCAGAGCAGGTACAAGATGAGCCTGCACTATCCTGTTACACTAGAAAGTACGGAAGAACAAAAACACATAACAGCATGTCACAAGGACACAGGAGTCAGGCTGCAGGGGCTCCTAGCCGTCACATCTGGGACAATTTAAGGAACAATATAGTTAAGTAATTAATTACAAACCACTGAAAAAAAGGAGTTCATGAATTTATATTGATAATAAACATACAAACCAATGGGAGGTGGGGTGAGCTCTTTATCTTAGAGTAGCATGCCAGGGCCCACTGGTAAACGTGGATGGGGTACTGGAATTAGCCATCATTTTGCAAGCGTCGAGGTGAAGTTCAGATCATGTAAGAGTCATCAACTGATGCTAAACTATGGGGAACAGGGTATTTGTATTGTCTTAAAGTGTCTCCCTAAAGATTACATATTAATTGCAAGGGAAGAAGAAAAACAGTATACAAAGAGAAATCCTTACAGGGTGATCAAAATTAACATCATCAGTGAGGGACAAATGGACATCATGTGCTACCAGATGTGATACTCTTTTAAGAGGGACATGCATCACCTATACAGTGTTCTAGTCAAGAATACATAACCTCAACCTAGTCATGAGGAAACATCACACAAACACAAAAGGAGGAACAGCCCGTTAAAGGGGAGGGGGATGTATCTTAGAAAAATATTATAGAATACATAAGAAAAAACTACAGAAATATTTCAGATTAAAAGACTGAAAAGGACTTAATGTACCACCTGACCTAGATTAGATTCTCTACAAGAAGGAAAAAAGTGCTAGAGAGAATATTTTAGATCAACTGACAAAATTAAAATATGGATGATAGAGTAATGTATCAATGTCTATAAAGATGTGTCTATGTACTTTATTTCTCTATAGATATATAAACTGTGTGTATATGTACATATATTATATACCTAGAGATATATAAATTATGTGTGTATACACATAATTTTATTCAGATATAAAGGGATAGGACACAAATGCTAAAGCAAATGTGGTAAAATGTTAACAACAGGTGAATCTGGATAAAAGGTATATAGGTGTTCTCATACTATTTTATTTTTGCAACTTTGTAAATTTAAAATATTTTCCATAAAAGGTTTTTAAAATTTTAAAAAGCGACGTAGCAAACCTTTTTAAATCTCCTAAATTTGGCTTTCCTTTTACCTTCAGATAATCTAAAAGAACTATTTACTGACACAATCCCATGTTTTCTGCTTTGACATCTCCACAGAGAGAAAAAAAACGATCTGGCACTATAACCTTGTTCTTCTTCCGCTGGTTGCTGTCCCTCAACTTCCTCATTTTTGGAAGTCTTTCCTCAGACACTCGAGTACCTTGGTTCTGTGAATAAGGAGAGGTTATTTCTCTTTAAGCAAGTGATTTGCATCAAGTCAGAAATCACTGATTTACAAGTAATTAAACTGAAAACACTTGGCACAAGAACATTAGTGTGAGGGGAAAAAATGGCCCAAGGATAAAACTGTGGGGAATATCAATATTTATGGTACAGTTTGTTTTTTTTTCTCAGAGGGATAAGACTATAACTCAAAGTAGGGGGCATCTTAGAAGCCAAGAGAATAAAAGGATGAGAATGCCCATGAATGTGGCCTGAGGGGCTCATTAAAATGAAAATTGAACTCTGTAATAACGAAAGCTGATTACTGAAGCCTTTAAAACACAGACTTTCCGGGGGACACGGATGAACAGTTTGTGAAAGAATCTATTTGCAGAAGTTCAACTTCCATGGGTACTTTTCCCTAAAACTTATCCGCCTGAAAACATGCTTGTAGCTGAGGAGTCGTGCGGGTTCTCCTTTCTCACGTCCCTTCTTCACAGCTGCCCTCTGCTCACTCTACAAAGATGCCTTTCACCCAGCACCTATGGTGCATTTCCCACAGTATGTAAAGATATCCTAGGGCACCAAAGAGAGGGTCTGAAATACTGGTATCCCCAGTCAAGGCATCATAAACCAGAGATGGGGCTTTGGGTCTTCCCTGTCTTATACAAGTTTCCTATAAGGCCACGGCATTAGAAATAATGGCATTTTAGACACCGGAAGTAACGGTCATGGACGAGAAATAGGGTATTTGGACCTCAGTAGGAATACTTTTTACTTAGAAATTGTGCTTCCTTCATCCTCCAACCAGGGGGATGCTTTTCCCTAAGGCAGAGTCTTGATACAGCAAAGAGAGCATCAGAAAAGATACTAAATCCCAGTGGCTTATTTCCCCAGGCAGCTCACACCGAGCTGGGTTCCAGGCCCAATCTGGCCAGCCAACCATTTTAGAATTAGAATTCTGAACAGCTAGTTGCCATGGGGACATATATCATGTTTATTAAATTCAAAAACCAAGTAAACGTCTTCTGACAGAAAATAAGCCTGACTTAGATGGTTCACTATGGAGCAACTGCCATGGCAATTAGGCAATGTGGTAGACATTTTCCATAAACTGAATGAGCTAAATCTGTGGCTCCAAGGCTCCAGAAAAATATATTTTAAACGTGATCTGATACAATTTTTAAGATGAAATCATTTATTGGTGAAAGTACACTGAAATTAAAAATATTTCAATTTTCTCAACCATTTCTAAATATATCCAATTAAACAGGGAATTGGGTTGGCCAGAAAGTTTGTTTGGGCTTTTCCCCAAGATGTTACAGAAAAATCCGAATGAACTTGTTGGCCAACCCAATACTTCTAAGTAAAAGACTAAACATGTATAAGAACAGTCATTTGATGAATTTCAGAAAAACACTTTTTGGTATACTTGATGGTTTCCAACTCTCTGCTTCTAACAAAATTGACAGAAGACCTTATTAAGTTGTCAGTTGGTAAATCATTTAAAATCTCCCGATGATAGACCAGTATGTGATTTTAAACATATATATAACCCAGGAGTTCAATGAACTGAGTGACGTGGCTGTAACAAAATTCCTTCCTTTTTTTTTTTTTTAGAAAGACCAGAATTGATTCTAAACCTAGCTTCATTCTAGCAATAATTATCATCCATGGACATACAAACTAATTTTAAAAGAACAGTTCTATCATCTCATTAAGAGATGCATTTCCAACTTTTAAAAAATGTTTACTTAAATTTGTGATATATTTTGCTTTGATCAACTGTATGCTAGTAACTATAACTCAATCGATAAATGTTAACATTTAGAGACTTAACAAAGGAAATTTTCACCATCTTCTAAAGTTCAATTTAAATGCATATTTTTGCTGCAGATAAATGACAGTGTGATCCATAAAAGATTTTCAAGCAAAAAACTTATCATCATTAGAGTAAAATTCTATGAGGAAAGTAAATGAAAGTAAGAATTAATGGAGGAAAAAGAACTGGCTGAGTCGGGAAGGAAATCAATGTTGACTTACAGCTGCTCCTACCTCCCCGCTGATTGCTCTCCTTCCTCTCAGGCCTTCTTCCAAATCTGCCCTGGGTTTCTCTATAGTCACTCCTCCTAAGGAACAAACTCACAAAAACTGAGAAGTTGCCTCTCTTGACGGCTTTGAATTTTAGTGAGAAATTTTGAAAACAGCCAAAGACAAGAATGCCTGATGGAGGCTGTTCAGACATCGAGCTCTCTTCAGGGTGGGACGGGGCAGGGGGAGACGCCTCTCACAGCCTCCGCACTACTGGCTGCCCATGCCTCTTCCACCACGCATGCCTGGCCACAGACCCAACACTTTTCTAGGCACACAGGTGGTTCTAAACAAGTACTTGTTGAATTAATTGGCCATTTTTGTAAATAATGTGAAAATATCCAAATAAATGGTTCAGTTGTGCCCTGGGCACAGGTGAACCATACCTAGATGCAAAGCCTCTTTATGATAAGGGGGAAGAGAACTAACTGTTACGGAACTAACCATCCTACACAACATGGTTTGCTTGCTTTCCTTCATTTAATCTTTCTTACAATTCTGTAAGGATTGTTACTATCAGTATCCTGAGTTTACAGCAGACAAAGACTCTCCAGGAGCTTAAATAACTTAGAAAGTCATAATGGAGTAAAAATAGTTATTTCCCAATGACTTTTAAGCTTCAAACCTTTTCCCAATAAAATTTTAATTAGCAAACAGATGACAGTAAATTGTTCTCAGAGGGAGGATTGGGGGCCCATAGCCACCCTGACTGTACAGCCTCCAGCCCTCATCCACCTCCCCCTGCAGAACCTCTTACCCTGAAGAAAACCATCAGAAACCCCTGGATTCAGAGACAGACACAGTCTTTGAATCCCAGCTCCACTGCCTGTGAGCCATGAGTGCCTAATATGTCTCTGCTTTCTGTTTGTCCATCTGTAGCAGGACAAAGGGTTGTCCTGAAGCATCATGCACACAGATGGTACTCAGCAAATGGCAGCCGTGTGACCTGCTCCTGTCTGCATGACGGGCAAGCAGTAGAGGCTAGATTCAGCCCCAGGCTCAAGACGTCAGGTCTCGTGCCTTTCCTGCCCCCCACCCCCCAGCAGCTCCACGCTCCTGAACAGAACATAGAAAAAGGGCTCAGGACCCAAAGGCAAGCCAGTTTAGGAGCGAATCTGGAATGCTGACAAGAAAGAAAGAACACTGGCAAACGGAAATTTTGCAAAGGAAAGCACTGGCTCCATGCTTACAGACTGCTGAAATTCCCCCGGAACTGAACTCAGGCCATCTAGGGGGAATGGGTACAGTGTGACCAGGCTGATGGGGAAAAAAATGGGGTCAACAGATTTGACCGGGGAAGCAGTGTTTAACCTATCTCGAAAGACTGTGTTTAAAATGTATAATGTCTGAAATTTCTTTTTTAATCAGTTTGCAAATGCAATATAAATTTAAATATTGTGTAACAAATGTTAAAACACTTATAAGACAAACATAAAAAAAAAAGAATACCAACTATAACAATTCTACACAATATACCAAAAATTAGATCTTTGAAACTCCTTGAACTTACGATGAAAAGTGAGAGGGGGTATAGTTTTTCAAAATTATTTTAGAGATATACAAGGAAGAGGTTTGAAGACCACTGATACAGCCCATTCCTTCAAATAGTCCAGGTGAGAGGAGCTGTCAGTACCAGCAGCCAGAGGGAGGTGGGCCAAGGGTCAGGACGAAAGAGACCAGCCCCACTCACCACTGAGGGAAGGGAGCTAAACCCATAGAAAAGGGGTGGGGGGGGAACGCATGGAGCCAGGTTCTGAGGAGGGAATGCGTGGAGAGAGGACAGCCTTCTACTTTATCCTCAAAGCTGGAAGTTTCAAAACTAAAATTCTCTGGTATTATTCAAACTCATTCCAAACAAGTGACTTCACCATTTACAACCTGCTCCACTATTTCCTAGAATCAAAATTTGCTTTTGAAGAGAAAATTTCTGTGTGTGAAATATGAATAATGCTAATATCCAAATGTGAAAAGTAGTCAATTTTTTTATTCAATAAAATACTCATTATAGTAGGTTTAAGAAGACAAACTTTAACAAGCATCCAAGCATCCAGAAATAGAACCTGTCCTGTACTTTAAGAACTGTGTTTCAGGAGAAATCTAAGGCATGCTGAAAGAGAGGAGTGAATGACTGAGCACCCGAAATATAAGATCTCATTTTAATACAAACCGCAACCCTGTGAGGCAGCTAGATACTATCTCCAGTTTACAGATGGGGAACTGAAACTCAAAGAGGTTAAGTAACTTACCATTAAGTCAATACACAGCAAAATAAGACTCCAATCCAAGTCTGGCTCTAAGGGGAAAACTCGCTGTTTTCCGTCCAACTACATGGCTCAAGGTAGCTTTTGAATCAGAGACTAAACTACGTTTAATTATGTAGTGTTAAATTTACTTTCTCCTGGTCTTAATTCTTTGAAAAATTGAAGCCTATATAATAGTAACTCAAATAGTAATACAAACCGGGAATCTAAGAATGTTTCATTCCCTACTGTTGGGGTAAGAGGTTAAGAATAGCTTAACAGAACACAATACTCTGAACATTACCCCTCACTACTGATTACCAAATGCCCTTCAACAGAAAATACACAATTCTCTGTGGTTGCTTGTGTCCTGTTTCTAAGATATCAGATATAAATTCCTCTGGACTTGAAAAAGAAAAAAAAGCAAGGATAGCCATAGCAAAAGCAAGGATCAAAAAACTAGTGAATAAACGAGGAGCATGTATCTTGACTGTGAATAGCTAAAAATTTAATTTCAGGGCTTCCCTGGTGGCACAGTGGTTGAGAGTCCGCCTGCTGATGCAGGGGACACGGGTTCACGCCCCGGTCCGGGAAGGTCCCACATGCCACAGAGCGGCTAGGCCCGTGAGCCATGGCCGCTGAGCCTGCACGTCCAGAGCCTGTGCTCCGCGACGGGAGAGGCCACAGCAGTGAGAGGCCCGCGTACCGTGGGGAAAAAAAAAAAAAAAAAAAAAAAAAAATTAATTTTAAAAAGTGAAA